>NC_142734.1:1388862-1498862 GCF_051943395.1 Hippocampus bargibanti | reverse complement strand
CTGTGTGGCTAGCTATCCATTAACTATCTACTAGCTAGCTAGCTAGCTAGCTTTCTATTTCTATTTGAGTTATTCCGGGTTGAGTGGCGCGTGTGGCTGCCACTGCTCACCCACAGAAAAACTTTATGTTGTGACTGTAAAGTGACCTTGAGAGTTTTGAACCCTAAGCCTGTATTGAATGTTTATGTCGTCCTAAAAGACAATGTTATGTGAATCCTGCAATTTAAGCGACAATGACAAAAACCCTGGCACTTCACTGGACACATTTTTTTCCACATCATCTGGTCTTGAATGAGTTAATTTCAGTGTTGTTTGGCTTTTTCTTTTATGTGTTGATGGCAGACAGTATTTTGGCCCGCGTTCAGACGGTCAATCCTGTGGTGTGTACCTTAGTTTTAGTAAGGGACATCTCTTTCTCCGATGGACAAAGACATTTCGGGACCTACGTTGTGTTAGGTTACGTTAGTTGCTTTTGGATTTTTTTTTTATGTATTTTTTTTTGCTTGGAGACGGCTTATTTTCTACAGCATTTCCGTTTTAAAAAAAATGTCAACGTTCAAGGACAACCGACACCTCCGGACAAGTTGCGTCCACAATTTGTAAAATCATTTTTTTTTTCTTTTTCTTTTATTTCATGTTTTCTTTTTCTTTTTTCTTTCTTTTTTTCTTTTTTCTTTTTTCGTTTTTTCTTTTCTTTTTTTCTTTTTCTTTTATTTCATGTTTTCTTTTTCTTTTTTCTTTCTTTTTTTCTTTTTTTCTTTTTTCTTTCTTTTTCTTTTTTCCTTTTCTTTTTTCTTTTTCTTTTATTTCATGTTTTCTTTTTCTTTTTTCTTTTTCTTTTATTTCTTGTTTTCTTTTTTCTTTTTTGTTTTTCTTTTTGCTTGTTTTCTTTTTTTCTTTTTCTTTTTTTGTTTTTCTTTTTCTTTTTTCTTTTATTTCTTGTTTTCTTTTTCTTTTTTTCTTTTTTTTTTCTTTTTCTTTTTCTTTTTTTCTTTTTTTCTTTTTTCTTTATTTTTTTCTTTTTTTCTTTTTTTTCTTTTCTTTTTTCTTTTTCTTTTATTTCATGTTTTCTTTTTCTATTTTCTTTTTTTTTTTTTTTTTTCTTTTTACTTTTTCTTTTTTCTTTTCTTTTTTTTTTAATTTCATGTTTTCTTTTTTCTTTTTTTGTTTTTCTTTTTTCTTTTTCTTTTTTTCTTTTATTTCTTGTTTTCTTTTTTTTCTTTGTTTCTTTTTTCTTTCTTTTTTCTTTTTTCTTTTTCTTTTTTTTCTTTTTTTCTTTTTTCTTTCTTTTTCTCGTTTTCTTTTTTTCTTTTTTTTCTTTACGTTTTCTTTTTTTCTTTGCATTCTTTGCAAATTAGAAGAAAAACTAGAAAAATAACACGATGGTGAATGGTTGTGTGTTGCACCAAGACTACTATTTGATACTAGTTGACACAAATTCCCAGCAGACAAATCAGCCCATTTCCGTGGTCATTTCGAAGTAGTTTTGGGACACTTTAATTCATTTTTATTGGTGTTTTGCATTTGACTAAACATGTCATTTTGTGTATTTTAGAGTCTAAAACGTTTTTCTGATGTCAGTTCGAAAACCAAAAAAAAAAAAAGGTGTCGGTTGTCCTTTAAGATTTGTGTGGAGTGGGCAGAAGTGGAATGCTGTTGAAAAAAAAGCCCGCTCAAAAAACAAGTGTAACCAAAGTAGCGCCTTCACTCGGGGCCTGCTGGCACTATGTGTCAGCGTGGAACCCCCCCGAGCGAGGGCCCAAAGTAATCGTGCGTTACGACACATCCGATACTCTGAACTGTGTTCAGCTAACCCTTGTGCATGTTTTCCCGTCTTTTGATTGATGCGTGTTTATTTGTACCGCAAACGTTGAAGTTTACTTCCTACCATAACACTTGTCATGATTTTACTGCTGTAAATGTTCATTCGAGGGTACCACGAGACCAGGGGTGTCAAACTCGTTTGGCCTCGGTAGATGTCAAGTGGACCGGACCATTAAAATGATACCATACGTGGTGTCGGTTGTCCTTTAAGGTTTGTGGAGTGGGCGGAACTGCAATGCTGTTGAAAAAAAAAGACCACTCAAAAATGGGCGTAACCAAAGTAGTCCCTTCACTCGGGGCTGCTGGCACCATGTGTCAGCGTGGAACACCGAATCAGAATTCTGAGTTTAAAGTCACTTCTGAGATTAAAATCGGAAGGCTAAATTAAAAGTCGAAATTCTGAGATTAAAATCAGGAATGCTGAGTGAAAAAAACGGAATTCTGAGATTAAAAACCGGAATTATGAGATTAAAATCAGAATTCTGAGATTAGTCAATTCTGAGGTTAAAATCGGAAATCTAATTTAAAAACTGGAATTCTGAGATTAAAACCGGAATTATGAGATTAAAAATCAGAATTCTGAGATTAAAAACCGTAATTCTGAGATTAAAAATCAGAATTCTGGGGTTAAAATCAGAATTCTGAGATTAGTCAATTCTGAGATTAAACTCTTAATTCTCAGATTAAAAACCGGAATTCTGAGATTAAAAATCAGAATTCTGAGATTAGTCAATACTGAGGTTAAAATCGGAAATCTAAATCTAAAACTGGAATTCTGAGAATAAAAACCGGAATTATGAGATTAAAAATCGGAATTCTGAGATTAAAATCACGAATTCTGAGTGAAAAACCGGAATTCTGAGATTAAAAACCAGAATTATGAGATTAAAATCAGAATTCTGAGATTAGTCAATTCTGAGGTTAAAATCGGAAATCTAAATTAAAAACTGGAATTCTGAGATTAAAAACCGGAATTCTGAGATTAAAAATCAGAATTCTGAGATTAAAAACCGGAATTCTGAGATTAAAAATCAGAATTCTGAGATTAGTCAATTCTGAGATTAAACTCTGAATTCTCAGATTAAAAACTGTAATTCTGAGATTAAAAATCGGAATTCTGAGATTAGTCAATTCTGAGATTAAATCGGAATTCTAAATTAAAAATCGGAATTCTGAGATTAAAATCAGAAATCTAAATTAAAAGTCAGAATACTGAGATTAAAATCGGAAATCTAAATTAAATCAGAATTCTGAGATTAAAATCGGAATTCTGAGTTAAGAGTCGGAATTCTGAGATTAAAGTCAATTCTGAGATTAGAATCAGAAATCTAAATTAAATCCAAATTCTGAGATTAAAATCGAAATTCTGAGTTTGAAAGTCATAATTCTGAGTTAAAGGTTGGAATTCTGAGATTACAATTGGAAATCTAAATTAAAAGTCGGAATTCTGAGATTAAAATCGGAATTCTGAGTTTCAAATCAGTTCAGATTAAAATCGGAGATTTAAATTACAAATCAATTCTGACATTAAATCGGAATTGTGAGTTAAAAAATCAGAATTCTAAGATTAAAATTGGAATTCTGAGATTAAAATTGGAATTCTGCTCAAAATAAAACAAATGGCAAGTGAAACACAAATTGAAAATGTTTTATTGGTGATCTGACGACAATTTGACAATCGTAACGTCGTCGAGATGCTGAGATGAGTCACAAAAATAAGGACACACTTGACAGCTGGTGCCCGAACATAATCAACAAGCTAGCTCAGTTGGGCGGGGCCAAACACAGGAAGTAGCGCCAATCATCTTGAAAAGTGCCCCTCCTCCTTCCCTCGTCCGCGGAAATGACTGACAGGTCAACTCAGAAGCGAATCCTATTCATTTTTTTCGTCCTGCTACAGCAAACACTTGGAAAACATAAACGGCAAGTGCTTTAAAAACCATTAAAAAAAAGCAAAACTTGTAGCAGCTGTCAAATATAGCTTAACAAATGGACTGTATTTTTGCAAAAAAAAAAACATAACAAATACAGTACAGCAACGATATACTGTTCATTAAAAGAAAAACATTTCATCTTTACGTCAATTTTAAACATGTCCACAACCCTGAATGAAATCATCCAGGAAGTTAGCGGTTTTAACACTTTCCTACTGTAACAGGTACACACCTAGCATACGCGCTAGTTCCAAAATACAAATATCGCCACGGTGTAAATTTTGCATATGGCAACCTAGCAGCTGGCTACCTAGCTGGCTACCTACCTAGCTAGCTACCTACCTAGCTGGCTACCTAGCTAGCTATCTGTATGGCCATCTACCTAGCTAGGTAGCTACCTAGCTAGGTAGATGGCCATAGTGGTAGCTAGGTAGCTAGCTATAAGTATGACCAGCTAGCTACCTAGCTAGCTATCTGTATGGCCAGCTAGCTACCTAGCTAGCTATGCTGTATGGCCATCTACCTAGCTAGCTAGATAACTAGCTAGCTATCAGTATGGCCAGCTACCTACCTAGCTAGCTATCTGTATTGCCATCTACCTAGCTAGCTACCTAGATAGCTATCTGTATGGCCATCTACCTAGCTAGCTAGCTACCTAGCTAGCTATCTGCATGACCAGCTAGCTAGGTAGCTAGCTATCTGTATGGCCATCTACCTAGCTAGCTAGACAACTAGCTAGCTATCAGTATGGCCAGCTACCTAGCTAGATACCTAGCTAGCTATCTGTATGGCCAGCTACCTACCTGGCTACCTACTAGGACACTTGTCTCTAGCGCCATTTTTTTGTGCTTGGGATTCCTTTTTCGGAGCCGCGCATGAAAAAATTGAGATGCGATGACCAAGTGGCGTTACGCTGCTAACACTTTTTAACGCGGTGTTCCGTAATAGTTTCCCTTTTTGACACCTTGGCTACATTCATCCATCTGGCGTCTCTTTTTCCCCGACGCAATCTGAAAATCTGCTTGAAATCCAGTTGGAAATGTGAAACAACTAAAAAAAGGGGGGGCAGAACCCTCATAAATTCAACACGAACCGACATACGACCTTTGTCGCGTTTCGGTTGACGTTTGCGATGAAACAAAATACAGATAACATCCAACTTACGACAGAGTTCCGTTCTGACCAAACGGTCGTAAGTCGAAATCCATTCAAAATGTTGAATTGAGACCCGGGAGGCTAAATGACTCGCAAACTCCTCCCCTCTGGTGCCATCACACGGTCGATTGCTGTACGAGCGTGAGATGCTGGCTGGCCGGCCAAAATTGGCAAACACGTTGCCGGCCTGCTAGCGCGTTGCAGTGCCAGGCGTGGAATAAAAAAATTTAGAAATGGAGGTCGTGGTTGTAAGTATGGGTGGTCGTAACTCGGATAAGCGGATAACCTGACGTGCTGTCAAAGAGGGGTTGAATTCGAGGGATTGGTCTTCGTCTTTGATGTGACATTTAGCCTCCGAGTCTCTATTCAAAATTTTGAATGGATTTCGACTTACGACTATTTTGACTTAGGACCGTTTGGTCGGACCGGAACTCGGTCGTAAGTCAGATGTTTACCTGTATAAGCAGCCGACATTGAAGAAGTGCTGTCAAAGAGTAGGGATTGGTCTTCGTCTTTGATGTGACATTTAACCTCCGAGCCTACTCAACATTTTGAATGGATTTCGACATACGACCATTTTGACTTACGACCGTTTGGTTGGAACGGAACTCTTCCCCCCACCCCGAAAACGCAGTAGGCATCCCCACAAAAAAAAACAACTTTGGCAGACTGACAAAATGGAAGGTCCACTTTCTTTTCACATGGACTCAAATTCATCGATGCGCTGCTTGGTGTTGCCCTGCCGGATCTGACGCAGCGTTTTGTACTTGTCACGGCCCGCCTTCACGTTTTCGGCGTGCAGGACGTCGTTGGCGGTCTTCTTGGTTTCGTCTCTGGCTTCGGCCAACTCGGAACTTAATGTCTGACGGGGGAGACATGAGATGAAATTGTGCGTTCACTCAACCCAAAAGTAACTCAAATAGATAGAAAGCTAGCTAGCTAGCTAATAGATACAGCAATAAAAATAATACATTTCATTTATGAACGCCATTCAAAACTCTCAAGGTCACTTTACAGTAAGAGGATAAACTTTTCTGTGGGTGAGTAGCGGCAGCCACACGCGCCAGCGTATACTCAACCCGTAGGTAACTCAAGTAGATAGAAAGCTAGCTAGCTAGCTAGCTAATGGATAGCAAGTGGCAGGTGTGGATACATAGCGCTCTTGTGTTTTGAATGAACTATTGACTATTTTGACCATTTTGGACTTATTGTTTTGTATTGTAAACTAATTTTCATTAATTAAACCGTAACTGGGAATGGGATCATGAAAACCGTCCTGATGACGGCAAAAGGAGGAGGAGAGCATACCTGGAGCTGTTTCTTGACCCGTTCGTTCTTCTGGGCTTCGGTGACGCGAGCCTCCTCGCTGCGCAGATCCAGGTGGCAGACGCCCTCGTTGGATAGCTCGGCGCTAGCCTCGGCGTGATTTTCATCCTGCTCGTCGTGCTCGCTCTCCGCGTGGTTGCTCACGGGCGCCGTCACCGTGGTGACGGCCGTCTTCAACTCCTCTTTGGTCTTTTCGAGGTCCTCTTGGGCCGATAGAGCCTGCGGAAGGAGAAGCGAGGAGGGCTAAAGTGCGGTCCATGTCAACCATTGGCGTGAAATCGGGCGAGCGGCCGGCACCTTGTGTTGCCACTCGATGGCCTCGTCTTCTTTCTTCTTCTTGGCGTCTTCCAGCAGCGCGATCTTAGCGGTGAATTCTGCCAACTCTGCAGCCTGAGAGCAACAAAAAAAAGATAGGCAGACGACAGTGAGAGACTTTCAACTTTGATAGTTCAAAGGCACAGTGTAGACTGCAAGGTTAAATCAGGCTCCACAAACAACCCGCACAAGCCATCTGTACACTTGATGCAAAAAGCTATCAACCCAGCTCAACAGAACACAATTGATGAGGAACTAGATAAAATGATCGCAGAGGAAGCACCTACAAGGGATCATTCCTCAAGCTGGTGAAAGAAGGTTACGTTGCTCGCCATCACAAAGGTCAATAAAACGACTTTAGTATACAGTAGTTAATTTCTTTAATTATTTTTTATTATACATAAAATAAGGTATATTTTGTGTCATTTTAAGGCTTATTTAGTAGAAAATGATGTTTTATGGGGACCTGGGAACGGATTATTCTCATTTTAATGGTTTCCTATGGGAATTTATTTTTTGGGATACACACTTTTTGCCTTAAACATTCTGTCTGGGAACCAATTAAGTTCATAAGTCAAGGTATCACTGTATCTAGCTATCTGGATATCTGGCTGGCTACCTACCTATCACTATTTGCTATCTAATAGCTAGCTATTGTCTATCTAGCTGGCTATCTATCTATCTATCTATCTAGCTAGGTAGCTAGATAGCCATAAATTTAACGTTCGTGAACCGAAAAGTAAGCCAAGGGGTTCGTAAACCGAGGTATCACTGTACAGGAAATAAGGCAGTCACAAAGATAGTAGAAAGCACCAAGGAGTAAAACCAAAATCGTAATCATGTTTTATTTATCTACAGTTTGAGTTTCTATTCATTTTTTTTTTGCATGAATTTGAAAAAGTCATTTTGATAGTAATTTTTGGTTGCCCATCACTCACCAGTTGCTCCTGGTTCTTCTGCTGGTCTACAGCCTGTTTGACCAGCTCACCTTTGGCCTCCTCCGCTGCTTGCCTCTCCCTTTCCAACCTCTCGGCTTCCTCTCGCGCTTTTCTTCGTTCTTGCTCCAGTGTGATGGCCCGCCGTGTTTGCTCCTCCAGTTCTGACAATGTAAAAAAAACAGACAAAATATCAACTCATTTCATCACTTAGCCCAGTGTCTGAAACTCATGACAAAAAGTTAGCGTTTTAAGACACGCGCTGAATATTCCGGAAGTCTTGTTTTTGAGCTGGTGACGAGTCCGTACGTGACGTCACTGAAGGAACGCCTCTGACCGAAAAAAAGGACACATTGTAGCAGTCAATCCATCACGTCAATGCTTGTTTGGTCTGAAAACCTTGTGTTGCACCCAAAAGAGCCAGAAGAGGGCGACCAAGCTCCATATAAGGAATTTATCAGCCTGTGGAAACGGAGGTGGCCACAGGAGATCGCCATTTTGTGCCTCTTTTCTGTTGATCGTTTCTCCCCAATGTTGCCTCAAAATGGCACGGAATAAATTCTTTAACCGATTGCAAACATGTATGCTTTCCTCTTCAGAACTATTTGAATCATATTCATAACTGGATGTGTTTTGCATTTGACTAAAAATATCAGCCTGCGTGTTTTGGGTGTTTTTAGATGCTATAAAACATTTTTCTCATGTTAGTTAGGAAACAAAACAAAATGGCGTCGGTTGTCCTTTAAGGTTCCTCACGACGTCGCGGTTTTGGGGAAATTTGGGGCTGATAAGGAGAATGTGGTACCTTTTTGGGCTCTTGTGGTCTGCTCTTCAATCTGTCTCAACCTCTCCATCAGTTCATCTTTCTCACGCTCGATCCTTTGCTTCTCCTTCTCCGCGGCCTCTCGCTTCTTCTTCTCGCTCTCCAGCTGAGCCCTGACACATTTCCAGCGTAGAATGCGGGAGCACAAATTAAGCAGCCGGTGGACTTTTGTTGCGATTTCTTATTAAATTTCTGTCACAATTACAGGACAAGTTATATAGCCAGCTAGCTAATAAATAGCTAGCTAGCTAATAGATAACTAGCTAGATGGCTCGCCAATAGATACCTAGCTAGATAGCTAGTCAATAGATAACTAGCTCGATGGCTCACCAATAGATAACTAGCTAGATAGCTAGCCAGCTAGATAGCTAGATGTACAACTCTGTCAATCATCGGTGAGGAAAGAAAACGCTCACGATTCTTCCGATCAAAAAGTCGCTTTCCAGTCGTGTTTGGCTATATAGCTATCTATTAGCTGTAGAGCTATCTATTAACTATAGAGCGCATCCCTGTGTCAGCGCTGTTTTACACCAAGTGTAAAACAGCCCTTGAACATCGGCGACGTGACCCGAGAGCAAGTATGGCGAAGTACGTGCCTCTCCATCTGCTTGTGATGCTTCTCCTCCCTCGCTTGAGCCTTCATCTGCTGCACCTCGATGGTGTCCGGCTTCCTCCTCCTCATGTACAACTCATGGTTCCCCATGCAAAGCGCCAAAATGCGTTTGTTGATGCGCAGGCGGGGTGCGTAAAACACAAAGTCCTGCGGATGACAAGGTTGAAAAGTGGCACGTCGGCGACACCGCCGTCGGTCACTACCCGTCGTAAGCAAAGTGTAGACTGCAAGGTTAAAATATGCCATCAATCAGGCTCCGCAAATAACCCGCACAAGTCATCTGTACACTTGATGCAAAAAGCTATCAGCCCAGAACACAATTGATGAGGAACTAGATAAAATTATAACAGAGAAAGCATCTACAAGATGGTGAAAGAAGGTTACGTTTCTCATCAATTGTCTAATGCTGATGAAAGCGGCCACTCCATTCCATCAAGCCATCAACGACCATCACAAAGGTCAATAAATGACTTTATTATACAGTACAGTTTATTTCTTTAACTATAATACCATAGCACATTTATTATACATAAAATAAGGTATATCTTGTGTCATTTTAAGGCTTAGAAACTTAGAAAATGATGTTTTATGGGGACCTGGGAATGGATTATTCTCATTTTAATGGTTTCCTATGGGAAATTAATTTTTGGGATACACACTTTTCGCGAAACAGAACACATGTGATGAGGAACAAGGTAAAATGATGGCAGAGAAAGCACCTACAAGGGATCATTCCTCAAGATGGTGAAAGAAGAAGGGTGAAATTTTGATACTCACGGGTGCTTTCTTGTCAATGGGCTTGATGGCAAACTTCTTGTCATTAAAGGAGATATTTCGAATCTCGCTCCAGGGGAAGCCGATCTTTGGTGTTAACCTGCACAAGCGACACGTTCACTCATTCGCTGCCATTCCAATGTATTATTATATAATTATAATAATACAAATATAAATAAATAATAAATATATTATTATTATTATTAAAAAAAAAGAGTTCATTCCTAAGTTATATGGGTCTGGAGTTATATGAGCTTGAAATGGGGGAGGCTGTACAAAATACAATACAATACATATTGGTTTAGATAGCGCTTTAACAACAGCTGAAGCAAACATGAAAAAAGGGAAATACTGCCCCCTTGTGGGAGGGAAAACATTGCCAGAGGCCATGACCAGCGCTGTATCGGCACCCATTAAATAAAAAAATATTCGGGAATGGCACTCTTCGTCATATTTTCAATCCCCGAATAAATTTGTGAATGGCAAGTGAATAAGTTAACCACCGGCAAAGTATGGATACTTTTTTTTCCCCTCCACAATCATAATAATTAATAACGCAAACGAGGATTCGCCACCTACTTATCTTCGTGCTCATAAATGTTAAGGCCGAGTGCATCGACGCCCAACCAGAGCTGCGTGCCCTTCTTGTTTTTGATTTCAAAGTAGTTGACTCCATACATCTCCAGGTCCTGGGCTATTTTCAAGTACTCCATCACAGAGCCCTCTCTGGTCAGAAAGAAAAAATAAAAATTAAACATTAAAAACGCCGTGATGCACAAAACACAACCGGGATTGTTGTTATCGGACATGACACAGCAGGCCCAAAGCAGCCTTCACACACTTGAGCATTCCTGTGTGTTCCTCATGCCAAGTCTGGATTCGGTCCTCCCACTGCTCCTTGGTCAGCTTGTGCTGCTCCAGCACTCTGCACGCATCCAAACATAGACAACAAAACTAACAAAAAACAATACGGAATAACCCAAAAAAGCACAACATTTTAATAGGTGACATCATTTGAGAGAGTTTGAGGTTTGCGGCTGGATGGAAGCATGGCTTGAGGTGCCCCAAATCAGACGAAAGGAGCGTTGATGCGTATGTGGAACTGCCGTGCCTTGGAATTGAAGCGGATTTACACGGAGTAGATGCATAGCTGTCAACCTGCGAGACACTGTGACCTTACTAATGGCTTCATTTTTCCTTACTGAAAAAAAAAACATACACGTGTGTACTATTTACAGTGATACCTTGGCTTATGAAATTAATTGGAGTGTGTAGGGCGAAAAGTGTGTATCGCAAAAAATAATTTCCCATTGGAAACCATTAAAATGAGAATAATCCGTTCCCAGGTCCCCATAAAACATCATTTTCTAATTTTCTAAGCCTTAAAACTACACAAAATATACCTTATTTTACGTATAATAAATGTGCTATGGTATTATAATTAAATAAATAAACTGTACTATATAATAAAGTCGTTTTATTTACCTTTGTGATGGTTGTTGATGGCTTGATCCCTTGGTGCTTTCTCTGTTATAATCTTTATGGAGTTCCTCATCTATTGTGTTCTGTTTAGCTGGGTTGATAGCTTTTTGCATCAAGTGTACAGATGGCACGTGGGGGTTGTCTGTGCAGCCTGATTGATGGGATATTTTAACCTTGCAGTCTACACTCTGCCTTTGAACTATAATAGTTGAAACTCTCTCACTGTCTCTCTCACTGCTGCGTTCTTGACCATTCGCGTGGGCAACATAGGCTTAGTTATGCTGATGAAGTGATACCAAAGCACATGGGGCAATCAGGCCAGTCGTAGATGCCATAATCAGTCAGGATTATGCCGTACACATCTAAAAATGTGCAAAAATCGCACAGAATAGAGCAAAATACGACCGCTTGACAGGTAAGCTAGATATGAGACATTCTCTATTCGTCAATGAACGCTACAGCTTCATGTTTGCGTTCAACATTTAGCTTGTAGCAGGCGTGCGCGTTTCACCATGAGGTCCCTGATCCACTGGTAAAAAGGACGCACGCGTTGATCCTCTCCTGTTTGTTTTTCGTACACACAAATGGGAACACTGGGCATCGGTGGCGATCGTGAACCTCTGAGGTAGCAGTCGGTCGTGTGTGAGGTATCCAGGCTTGTGGACATCCTTGAAGTAGTCGCCATATTTGGCCTGGACGGCGTAAGAGGCGAGTAAGACCGCTGTTTCCGGGGGACAGTAGTTCTCATCGTTCAAGATGGCTTCCTTTACCTGATAGAAAAGGAAAGACACCAAATTATTTCATATTTTCCGCAGAACAAAGAAACCGTGACTTTGAGACTGAAGCTTACCTGGAGGAAGAAAAGCCTTTGAGTGATTTCCTGGATGAGTTCCTCCGTAACGTCCTCGGGAAAGAACTTGGCTCGGAATTTAAACTGCAAAGGATTCTCTTTCTTGACATCTTGTTGAGTCACCTGAACAACGACAAGCCGATGTGAATGTGGGGTGGAAATGAAGCAAAAAAAAAAAAAAAAAAACTTTCTATCTGTCAGAAATGTGTATTTGGGACACATGAAGATTGTCTTTTACTGCCGGGAGGGGACGTAGCCATTCATGACCGACGCCCAACTTCTGCAGCCCTCTGTCAAGCTATTTATTGAGAGTACAGTGATACCTCGGCTTACGAATGCTTAGCTAACAAACTTTTCGCCTTACGAACATTAAATTCGCGTTAATATAATCTTGGCATACAAACTAGTGCTTCTCTTGTGGGCCTTCTAAGTATGACACTTTTAAATATGATAACTTCTTTTCTGTCTATTATCTATCACTGTCATAATGTACAAAAAAAAAGAACATTTCCAGGCAAACTGACCTTTTTGTTGAGTTTGAGCCAAGTGAAGTAGCCTTTACTGTCCACGTACTGGAGGCCAAAAAACCAGACCTCCCGCAGGCCCACCGTTTTCACCACCTCCGCAACCAAAACAAAAACATCTCACCAAATAATAAGAATAACAATAATACATTTCATTAATAAGCGCCTTTCAAAACTCTCAAAGTCACTTTACAGTCACAGGATAAGTTTTTATGCGGGTGAGCAGCGGCAGCCACACGCGCCAGCATTCACTCAACCCGGAAGTAACTCAAATAGATAGAAAGCTAGCTATCTAGCCAACAGATAGCTAATAGATAGCCAGCTAGAAAGTTAGCCAACTAGCTAGATAGCCATATAGCCATATAGCCAATAAATAGCCAGCTACATAGCTAGCTAGCTAGCCAGATAGCTAAGAGATAGTAAAATGGACAGCAAATAGATAGCCAGCTAGGTAGCGAGCCAATAGACAAGTTGGGATGCTTAAAATCGTACATGTGTTTGACTACAGTTGCGACCTAAGAAGGAAAAGTGCGATAATTCTTCCGACCTGATCAAAAAGTTGCTTTCCAGTCGTGTTTGGCTGAATGGCAAACTCCAGCTCGGCATCCATGGTGGTCACACGAACGTTAATCTAAAAAAAAAGACACAGACATTTTAAGATGCTTCATCTCACTTCAATGTTCAACATATTTTAGACAAGTAAACCGCTCTTCAACATTATGACATAGCTAACTAGCTAGCATTCTATCTATTTGAGTTACTTCGGGGTAGAGTGAACGCTGCTGCGTGTGGCTACCGCTGCTCACCCACAGAAAAATATATCCTGTGACTGTAGAGTGACCTTGAGAGTTTTGAAAGGTGCTTTTATATATATATATATATATATATATATATGGCTATCTAGGCTCGCTGGCTATCTATTTGCTATCGATGAGCTGTCCTGCTGGCTATATACTATCTATCTGACTAGCTATCTGGCTATTTAGCTAGCTACCTAGCTGGCTATCTATTTGCCATCTATTAGCTGTCTTGTTGGCTATCTAGCTGGCTATAAATTAGCTATCGAGCTGGCTGGCTCACTATTTGGATATCTAGCTAGCTAACTAGCTGGCTATCTAGCTATTTCCTATCTATTAGCTGTCTTGCTGGCTATTAACTATCTATCTGGCTAGCTATATGACTATCTAGCTAGCTTGCTATCTATTAGCTGTCTTGTTGGCCATCTAGCTGGCAATATATTAGCTATCTATCCGGCTATTAACTGTCTATCTGGCTAGCTATCTGGCTGGCTATCTGGATATCTAGCTAGGTACCTAGCTGGCTATCTATTTTCTACCTAGCTATATATTAGCCTTCTTGCTATCTAGCTGGCTGGCTATAAGCTATATATTAGCTAGCTTTCTATCTATTTGAGTTCCTTCCGTGTTGAGTGAACGCTGATGATGATGATGATGATGATGATGATATTTATTATTATTATATGCAGATGTGTATCTGTCTATGCTGAGGTAGTAACATGACAAGAAAGGGGTTGAATTTTACTTGCGCATATCCTTTCATATTCTTACCGGTTTCGGCATTGTTGCTTCCTCTCTTCCTTCAACAATAAGACGAGAACGTACTGTTTGTTGTCAGAGGATGACAACACTATCAAAGGACCTGACAAAGGATTAAACAAACTGTTAAAGCTGAGTATTCAAAGAATGTGAAAAAAAGTTCACTAAATGTTTATTCACATTAGAATTTATGATCACATTTTCCAGATAGTGATACCTCAGCTTACGAAGGCTGTAGTTCACCAATTTTTCACCTCACAAAACTCATAATACATTTGCGAGCATATAGTCTTGGCTGACGAACTAGTTTTCGGACTAGGACTGTAAAGGACAACCGATATTTTTAGTCAAATGCAAAAAAAAAAATAAATAAAAATGACTGTGTGTCACACATTCCTACTTTCAAAGAGCATCGTTGGTTTTACACAAAAAAACGGGAAACGTCATAATCGCGCCCACGTAGCGTAAATGGCGTTCATTTACTGTAGCTGTTAAACGAGCATGAGCACGTTTCCGTCACTTCTGTATATCAAGCAACCACTTGTTGCTCGTCAGCAATTATTAGTCCATTTGGTTTCCTCTTTGGAGTTCTCTTTCACAGGAATGTAGACATAATTCAAACAAAGTACTGTATAGGAAAAAAAATCCAGAAAATAAAAAAAAACTCCTTGTAATTCCAACGCTACCAAATCATCAAAGCAGCATAGTGACACTGACAACAACGCATTTCTAGACAATTGAATTTAATCTTTAAGTGAGTTAGTTCAATCAATAATATTAGTTAATTCACGGTTTAACCGTGAAAAAGGCAAAACATTTCCTAGCTAGTGGGTGTAGTCAAAATAACGGGACAAGTCAAACGGTAGCCAAGGCTGCCCCGCGCGTGCACGTGAAGTTTAAAGCAGGGGAGAAAACATGTCAGTCACCCAATCGTCTTTTTTATAACTAGACAACCACACACTAATACATTTTATTCAATTCACATAACTAACTCGCCGAGCACGATGGTTTTTGCTATGACATCAAAAACTTAAGTGGCTCGTCGTAGAGAAGCAACTCACCCGGGGGAGAAGAGTCGTACGTCTGTGAAATAAGAAATAAAAAGCTTGGCGTCCTTTCGCGTTGGAACAAATTACGATCGGTGAAAAGAATCTGGGATGCTTCGTTCCTTGGCGTGGGGCCGTGGCGTTTTAAACAAGTAAATTCCCGCAGACATAGAAAACCGTTGATGTCCAAACAAGCATAAGGCGATTTGAGAGGCTCCAGCCTACCGGAATACACAGCAACAGCTTCCGGTAGGAGCTTTGAATAATAAATAAATATATTTATATGACACGTTGAAATGTCAGATGAACAACAAACAATGTCGCATCCAACAACCACCATATTCAAACGAAAGGAGTAACTTTTGCACATTTTGTACTTACTTTGAAAAATGTCGTTTTAGTCACTTGTGTATTTCTAGTCACAGACGGGAAGAAAAATGTCGCCCTGGGCGTTTTATGTTTGTCTTAAATAGCATATCCTACAGTACATGGCATTCAATAAAAACCAAACACCCGACTCTATTGCTCAGATCTCTCGATACGAGTGTTTACAATTTCATCTTGATCGAATTTTTTGACAGCTTTTTCGCAATTTCTGTCACACCACTTGTTGATTCCATCTGCATTTATACGTTTGACCGCTGGATGTCACTATTTCCCGTCAATAACTAGCTTACAACAACGTCCATCCGTCAATCAATCAATCGACTTTTTTCAATTGACAACTCACTTTTTTGATGTACCCATTATATTTATAGAGAAATATAGTGAGGATTCTTGCCACTTATGTTGATGTATAATTGCATATGTTGCACAACACAACGCAATTATGTCATTTTTTGCCATTACCTGAGTTCACTCTGATAACTAGCCAACGAGACAAACGCACTTTGAAAACATCATCGTGAAAAAAGTCCTCCTGTTCCGTATGAAAGTTATACTTTTTTTCTTTCTATTTGGTCCAACTCCCCCACTCATTTTTATAGCCTATCTTACGTTGAAAAGGAAAAAAAAACCTACCAAAAAAATTAGGATATAAGTAACGACTAGCTTGTTAACTTGTTGTTGTATCATGTATCAATGTATCAAATAATGAAATGTCATCTGATTGGTTGTCCGGTATATCAATCAAGCAAAGGGATGGCTGATGTGCTTATGTCTAGTGTTTTTTTTCTTCAAAACAACTTAACTTTATTTGTATAGCGTCAATTCGTGACAAGAAGAAGAAGAAGAACAACAACAACAACAACAACAACAACAACAACAACAACAACAATAATAATAATAATAATAATAATAATAATACAACTTTTTTGGGGACGTCGGTCGGTTGTCCTTTAACTTTATGTCCTCTGTTGTTTGCATGTGTATTAAAAATGGCCACAAGAGAGCGCCATCGCTCCGCCTTCCTTTACAGCCCAGAAATATGGTGGCTGGGAATAATAATAATAATAATAATAATAATAATAATAATAATAATAATAATAATAATAATAATAATAATAATAATAATCATCATCATCATAAAACACAACAAAATGGTGTTTTTTGTTTATTTATACATTCGATAAAAAAATATTATTTTTTTTACACTTTCTTTTTTTTCACATGACATATGAACTGTCTGTATTGTTGCTTTATAAAGTCAGTATTGTGGTCAAAATCGGAAGTTTCCTGACTGGGGGCGGGACTTCCTGAAACTGGCCACTTCTGGGTTAATTTTTTTTGTTGTTGCAGATTTTGGACACTTGAAGTCATTTTTATTGGTGTTTTGCATTTGACTAAAAATATCAGCCCGCATGTTTTGGCTATTTTAAATGCTAAAAAACGTTTTTCTGATGTCATTTAGGAAACAAACAAAAAATGGTTAGGTAACCAGCTAAATAGCTAGCCAGATAGTCAGATCACTTGTGTAGCTTCAGGAAGTTGCGTTGTAACATTTCCAGTTCAACAAATGGTGTCATCATTGTTCATTTTCAAAAGGAAATATTTGAGGAAAAAGCCAAGAGCAAGCAAACAGTCTTGCTGGGCAAAAAAAATAAAAAAGTAAAAAAATATGAAAGACAGCCCACACTTCAACACTGAAAATCGTTTCTATAAATAAAGCAGAAGACATAAATGGCGTGTAACATTTGAAACGGCTGGGATATTGGAGCTTTCCTGCAGACAAAGCTGCTATCAAAGTGTGTTTATGTGATGGATGGGATTTCATTCCATTCATCCGATGCATGCTAAATACTAGCCTGCGGCGCTTGCGTCTTCAATTGGAATGACAAATACAGCCTTGAATTATTGCGGCACATTTGCTTCAACCACATGTTGGAATGAATAATGCTGCACATGTTACTTGATCCATTCAAGAAGAAATATTTTTAGAGGCCACATGAGTTTATTCCATGTTAAATTGAAAAAGACAGGGTTTTTGTCATCTTCACTAAAATTCCAGGACCCACACGATATTGAGTTTTAGGACTACATTAACATGAGTGATGTGTCATTCGCGAACGAGCCGGATCTCTGAAGTAAACGAAGAGAGCCGGTTCCTAAAAAGGAGCCGGAAATGGGAGCAAACTTTTTTTTTTGTTGCCCTCTATTCCCCGCCCCCAGTTTTCGGTTAAAGCCGCACGTGATTGGTCGATATCCGTGGTAGAGGAGGGAGGGGAGAATTACAGACACACGCAGCCGTGAGGAGAAGGGGGTGTCATGGTTTACTCATGGTTTTGTTTGCTACTTTGGACCTTTCTGTTCTGATGGCTTTGTTGTTTTGAGATTTTGTTCCTGCTGACTTTATTTAATACAATTTGTCAAATACACCCTGCTACTCCCCCCTGCCTGCTTTTTTGGAGTCCACCACCACCTTGTATGTTTTACTCATGGTTTTGTTTGCTACTTTGGACCTTTCTGTTCTGATGGCTTTGTTGTTTTGAGATTTTGTTCCTGCTGACTTTATTTAATACAATTTGACAAATACACCCTGCTACTCCCCCCTGCCTGCTTTTTTGGAGTCCACCACCACCTTGTATGTTTTACTCATGGTTTTGTTTGCTACTTTGGACCTTTTTGTTCTGATGGCTTTGTTGTTTTGAGATTTTGTTCCTGCTGACTTTATTTAATACGATTTGACAAATACACCCTGCGACTCCCTCGTGCCTGCATTTTTGGGGTCCACCACCACCACCACCATCTTGCAAATCAGTTACATGGATTGAATTTGTTCAACCTTCACTTGTTATTAAGTATGTTGTACATTGGAACGCACACATTTTTCAGCCATTTTACTTGAAATTACTCATAGAATTCAACACCAAGTTGTTGAGGGAGAAATGGGCCACGTGGCTAGTAGGAGCTACACCAGCCACGTATCATGGCGTCTCACAACAAGGCTTGGAAATTATTTCTTAATCCATTAATTGGCGTGGAGCATCCAGCGCGACAGGACTCTTTTTGTAATGCGGTATGTTATTCGGAGATGCATACTAATCATATAAATAAAGTGATCCTTTGTACTAAGGTTGACAGCGGTGACGAGGGCTTTTAGACATATGCACTCGCGCACACAGACACAAACGTGTACACGCGCGGCCATCGACAGAAGAATGAGTGTATTATTTTCCTTGAAGTGTGTTATTTTCCTGTCAGCGCCTGATGGCAACGTGCCACCACATTTGACAGTGAGCGTTCATTCCTTCGTCAATTATCTGTGAGTGTGTGTGAGTGTGTTTGTATGACCAAATTCACTACAGCGGTGAGGACTTTGAATGTACCCATTCAGAGTCCTCACTCCCGCTGTTATTTCAGTTTCAAGTCCACTTTTTATTGCTTTGTTTTTAAAGAAGTTAAAGTGGGAAATTGGGAGACATTTAGAGTTCAAATGTAATACTAGTTCTTCTCTAAACCTATCAGCAACGGTGGTCCTCACTCCTTACCTGGAGTTATCCAGACCTCACAAATCTATTGAAACAGGAATGTGTGTGTGTGTGTGTGTGTGTGTGTTTATGACTGGTCTTGTGAGGACCACTAACATTTTATTTTTGACAAGTGACGACCTTTTGGCCGGTCCTCACAAGTTTTTCATTCTAAAGGCCTCTAAAGGGCCTATATATGCATCTGTTAAAGTTTCAGAGAGGTCCTCACAAATTCACCCAAAATAATTTTTGGTGTGTATTTTCATTTCACTTGGATACACGCACATTTCACTCATTGTGTGTGTTTATGTGTGTGTGTGTGTGTGCGTGGTTAATGAGAGGAAAAAGTTCATACCACAAAAAGTAAAACGATATATTTAACCAAATTCACTGCAGGGGTGAGGACTTTGAATGTACCCAGAGTCCTCACTCCTGCTGTTATTTCAGATTCAAGTCCATTTTTTATTCCTTTGTTTTTCAAGAAGTTGAAGTGGGAAATGGGCTGACATTTAGTCTTCAAATGTAACACTAGTTTTTCCCTAAACTTATCCGCAACGGTGGTCCTCACTCCTTATCTGGAGTTATCCGGACCCCACAAAACCATTGAAACAGGAATGTGTGTGTGTGTGTGTGTGTGTGTGTGTGTGTGTGTGTGTGTGTGTGTGTGTGTGTGTGTGTGTGTGTGTGTGTGTGTGTGTGTGTGTGTTTCAAAATGTAAGGAGTCTTGCAGTCAAGAGATTTGAAAGACACACAGTTGGCCTTTGCGCCATCCACCTTTTGAAGAAGATGAAGGGAATTTGTGAGGAAGGATCCCAAGATGGCCAACCTCTTCAACACCTTTGATGCTCAAACGGGAGCCGAAGATCAGAGGAAGGACAAAGAGAGAATCCGGGAAAAAAATGAGAAGGCATCGCAACAAAATAGGAAGAGAAGATTCCATCGGGAAAGTGATGAAGATGCACCACTGATGGCAACACTGGGAGGGTGTTGTTGTTGTTGTTGTTGTTGACCCTTTTATCTTCTTTAATCAGAAACAAAGAGTTAATTCCTAAATGATATGGGTCTGGAGTTATCTCAGCTTGAAATGCAATACATCCACATTGGTTTATATAGCGCTTTAACAACAACTGAAGCTGGAACAAAGCGCTAATATGGAAAACAGGGCAATGATGCCCCCTTGTGGAAGGAAAAAAAATATTTCCAGAGGCCATGGCCAGCGCTTTATCAGCACCCAAGCATGAAAAACCAAAACCAAAACAAATTCGGGAATACTTATATAAACCTTAAACATACTTTTTTAACCCTTAAACATACATTCCATACACAATATAGCACTGAAGCAACTTACAAACATATTCACCTCACGAACGACCGTTCGGAACGTACGTAAGTTTCGTAAGTTGGGAGCGTCTGTACATCAAATATAGGCAAACCTCTACAGGTTACTTGTACAAGCATTAAACATGTTTATATAAACCATAAACATACTTTTATAAGCCTTAAACATACATTTCATACAAAGCACTAAAGCAACTTATGACCAAATTCACCTTACGAACGACCGTTCGGAACGTATCTCGTTCGTAAGTTGGGGAGCGTCTTTTTATCAAATATAGGCAAACCTATATAGGTTACTTCTACAAGCCTTAAACTATTTATATAAACCTTTAGCATACTTATATAAGCCTGAAACATACATTCCATACAAAGCACTGAAGCAACTTATGACCAAATTCACTTTACGAACGACCGTTCGGAAGAGCTATCTCGTTCGTAAGTTGGGGAGCGTCTGTTTATCAAATATAGGCAAACCTCTACAGGTTACTTGTACAAGCATTAAACATGTTTATATAAACCATAAACATACTTCTATAAGCCTTAAACATACATTCCATACAAAGCACTAAAGCAACTTATGACCAAATTCACCTTACGAACGACCGTTCGGAACGTATCTCGTTCGTAAGTTGGGGAGCGTCTGTTTATCAAATATAGGCAAACCTCTATAGGTTACTTCTACAAGCCTTAAACTATTTATATAAACCTTTAGCATACTTATATAAGCCTGAAACATACATTCCATACAAAACACTAAAGCAACTTATGACCAAATTCACCTTACGAACGACCGTTCGGAAGAGCTATCTCGTTCGTAAGTTGGGGAGCATCTGTTTATCAAATATAGGCAAACCTCTACAGGTTACTTGTACAAGCATTAAACATGTTTATATAAACCATAAACATACTTCTATAAGCCTTAAACATACATTCCATACAAAGCACTAAAGCAACTTATGACCAAATTCACCTTACGAACGACCGTTCGGAACGTATCTCGTTCGTAAGTTGGGGAGCGTCTTTTTATCAAATATAGGCAAACCTATATAGGTTACTTCTACAAGACTTAAACTATTTATATAAACCTTTAGCATACTTATATAAGCCTGAAACATACATTCCATACAAAGCACTGAAGCAACTTATGACCAAATTCACCTTACGAACGACCGTTCGGAAGAGCTATCTTGTTCGTAAGTTGGGGAGCGTCTGTTTATCAAATATAGGCAAACCTCTACAGGTTACTTGTACAAGCATTAAACATGTTTATATAAACAATAAACATACTTCTATAAGCCTTAAACATACATTCCATACAAAGCACTGAAGCAACTTATGACCAAATTCACTTTACGAACGACCGTTCGGAAGAGCTATCTCGTTCGTAAGTTGGGGAGCGTGTGTAGCTGGCAAGGGAAAGAGAGCTGAAGAAGGCCGAGAGCAAAGGATGAGGAGAGTGGTCATTTAAAGTGTAATCAGAGGCCATCGAATGATGAGGAGAAGCGACTGTCACCGCACTTTTTAGCCAGTTGACAACTATAATTAGCGCCACTCTGGCTATATTATTGATCCTGGCCTCGCCTGACACGGGGCCATCGTGCCATCTCGACGCGCTCTCGGGATAGCGCTTGATTGAAGCCTTCTCAACATGAGAGTCGTTCACGCCGGCAACAAGCAGCCACTCAAAAAATACGCAAAACAAACGCCCCACCCACTCAACATTCCGAGTGTTTGCATATTCATCTCATCAGCGGTATGAACTGTCGCGGCTTGGAATTGAAGCGGATTGACGTGTGACAGGAGATGTGTTTCGTCAATGAATGCTACAGCTTCCTGTTTGCTTTCAACATGTCATCGCCTATAGCAGCAGCTGTTTGCTCAGTGTGGCTACATGCTAATACTGGTTAGAGACACTTTATGCCACAACCTATCATTCCATCAAGCCATCAACGACCATCACAAAGGTAAATAAAATGACTTTATTATACATTAATTTATTTCTTCAATTATAATACCATAGCACATTTATGATACATAAAATAAGGTATATTTTGTGGAGTTTTAAGGCTTAGAAAATTATAAAGTAGAAAATTATGTTTTATGGGGACCTTGGAGCGGATTATTCTCATTTTAATGGTTTCCTATGGGAAATTATTTTTTGGGATACACACTTTTCACCTTTTTCACTCTGGGAACCAATTAAGTTATCACTGTAGCTGGCTGGCTAGCTATCTAGCTAGCTAGTTATTAGTTATCTGTTGGCTAGCTAGTTAGCTTTCTATCTATTTGAGTTACTTCCGGGTTGAGTGAACGCTGGCACGTGTGGCTGCTGCTGCTCACCCACAGAAAAAAAACGTATCCTGTCACTGTAAAGTGACCTTGAGAGTTTTGAAAGGTGAAATGTATTATCATTTTTATTTAGCTTGTAGCCGACGTGCACATTTTTACCATGATGTCCATGATCCATTGGTGAAAAGGACACTTTGATTTTCTCCTCTGTAATCTTTGTGTTGTCACATTATTTATGCCGTCTTTTTGTTGTTGTTTTTTTTTTAACCGCAAGATGGCGCCGCGAGAGTGGCTGCCTTTACAGCAGCTCCTGTATTTTGATCTTCTACTTCTTCCCTTCCATTCCTCTTACTTTCATCACTTTGCTGCTGTGAAATGTCAATTTCTTCACTGCAAGACTGTGGAATTTCAAGTGTGATCTCCAGTTTTAAGGCCCATAAATGGCTTAATTGCTGATCATATTCTTCATTTCCATTCTGCTTTTTTTTTATATATAAAAAACGATTCTTAAATGTGTATATGACCTTCTCAACTTCCTCGCCAGATGTTGACAAGATGCCGAGTGACTTAGCTTCTCCTCATTTGACCACAAACAATGCAAAGAGAGCAAAACCTTATAATAACAATGATTAGTCTGCAATAGAAGGACGGACGGATCTTATGACGTTGAGCAAAACCTGAAAAAGACTCGAAATGTCAGCATTACAAGTATGGACGCTAATCAGACAAGCTGTCATTAGAACAGCAAGGTTAAATACCTGCTGGCATCATCACCTTCAGACAAGATAACATCCAAGACCTCACACACACACACACACACACACACACACACACACACACACACACACACACACACACACACACACACACACACACACACACACACTCATTTTCATGTTATCATCGCTTATGGGGACCAACCTTTCCAAATGACTTACAGCTTTAAAAATCACCAGGCATGCACACAGTGGCTTTGTACACTTATACATACTTTTAAATACAAAACTTTATGAAGTCATATTCGGACCATTTCTTTTGGGGACTTCAGGAAGAAAAAAAAATGAATTTACCTGCGTAATGGGGACTAAATGTCAATATATTTACATGTATTTCAATAATTCACATATGATTATTATCAGTGCACCTGATTAATGGGGACCACACACCCACCCACCCACCACACACACACACACACACACACACACACACACATACACATATTCATGTTTTCTGGGGACCACTTTTCGGATAACATCCAAGTTAAAGTACAAGACCTTACACACAAGCACACACACTCGCATAAACACACACATGCATTTTCATGTTTTCTTCACTTACGGGGACCAACCTTTCCAAACGACTTACAGCTTTGCACACAGTGGCGTTGTCAACTTATACACACCTTTATATACAAAACTTTATGAAGTCATGTTTGGACCATGTCTTTTGGGGACTTCAGAAAAAAAAACGATTTTACCTACATGATGGGGACTAAATTTCAATATATTTAAATGTATTGAAATAATTCACACACAATCCTTACTAGGTATACCTGACTAATGGGGACCTCTCTCACACACACACACACACACACACACAAACACGCACACACACATTCCTGTTTCTATGTTTTGTGAGATCCAATAACTCCAGATAAGGAGGGAGGACCACCGTTGCTGACAAGTTTAGAGAAGAACTAGTGTTACATTTGAACACTAAATGTCACCCCCATTTCCCACTTCAAAACAAAGAAATAAAAAGTGGACTTGAAACTGAAATAACAGCGGGAGTGAGGACTCTGAATGGGTACATTCAAAGTCCTCAACCCTGTGGTGAATTTGGTTAAAATATTGTTTTACTTTTTGTGGTATGAACTTTTTCCTCTCATTAAACACACACACATAAACACACACAGTGAGTAAAAAGTGTGTGTACTCGAGTGAAATGAAAATACACACAAAAAAAAATCATTTTGGGTGAATTTGTGAGGACCTCTCTGAAACTTTAACAGATGCATATATAGACCCTCCAGAAGCGTTCAGAATGAAACACTTGCGAGGACCGGCCAAAAGGTCCTCACTTGTCCAAAAATGTCCTCACGGACATATGGTCTAAAATGTTAGTGGTCCCCACAAGAGTAGTCATACAAACACACACACAGATACTAGCTATACGATTGCGTACCAATATGGGATCTCCAACATTCACGCATCTCCCGCCGTCACCGTACATGCAGCGTCCCATGGCGCCATTAGGTGAGGGTGGGGGAGGGGGGGGAGAATTTACAAGTCACGTCAGTGACCCCCAAACCTACACCAAAGCTGCTTTTTGTTCCGCCATCACCTATCCCAGATTTATGACACCCAATTACGAGCAAGTGTGCTAACAGCAGTCGCCATTAGCCTCTCAAATGCTATCGTGCTTATTCTTTCAATGGCTTATCTGGCCTTTCAGCATGGACGGACGCAGCCAATGTATGCCAAAGTCCATATGAACAAAGACCTCGCCGACTCTTCTTTTTGTTTTGTTGCAATGTTCTTCCAAGACGGGTAATTAAAAATTCAGCCTTTGTGGTTAATTTGTGAGATAATTATCTCAATGAAACTGCTTTCTCCTCACATGGCGGGTCGGGCCATGTGAAAAGTGGGTGCTGCTGGTGGTCTTTCTATCTCATTCTCTTTCTCGCCTGATGAAGATGGTCACAAAGAAAGGCGAATGACACCTTCTCCTTTCTCTCCTTTTGTTTTTTCGCCTAATTTTGCCTGCTTTTTTTTGTTTTACCCGTCTGAGAATTAAATGAAGAGTTTTACTTTCAGGTGCCTTTGTTCCTTTTCCATTATCTGCTCAAGCTAATAAAATACCAATACTGCAGGTGGGAAATTAAAGCAGTTTTATATATATATATATATATATATATATATATATATATATATATATATATATATATATATATATATATATATATATATATATATATATATATATATATATATATATATATATGTGTGTGTGTATCCCAAAAATTAATATCCCATAGGAAACCATTAAAATGACAATAATCCGTTCCCAGGTCCCCATAAAAGCTAATTTTCTACTAAATAAGCCTTAAAGGACAATCGACGTCTACGGACAATTGTGTCCATACTTTGTAAAATGGCTTCAATTGACTTCTACTGAGCGTATTTTACAAAGATTCCACCGCATATAGCTATATATTACGTTTTAAGACACCCGCTGAATATTCCGGAAGTCTTGTTTTTGAGTTGGTGACGGGTCCGTACGTGACGTCACTGAAGGAACGCCCCTGACCGAAAAAGGACACATTGTAGCAGTCCTTCCATCATGTCAATGCATTTTTGCCGTACTTGTTTGGTCAGAAAACTTTGTGTTGCACCAAAAAGAGCCAGAACAGGGCGACCAAGCTCCATGTAAGGAATTTATCAGCCTGTGGAAACGGGCTGATTAATTCCTCACACGGAGCTTGGTCGCCATTTTCTGCCTCTTTTTTGGTGATCCATTTCCCCCCAATGTTGCCTCAAAATGGCACGGAATAAATTCTCACATCGATTGCAAACATGTATGCTTTCCTCTCCAGAACTATTTGAATCATATTCATAACTGGATGAGTAACTAGTAAGATCAGTAACTAGAAAGCATCTTCTCCGAATCTGAAGCCATTGTTTTGATTCTCCAGCAAGGCAAGACGTCCTGGGGTGACGCAACGAACAAGGGGGCGGGACCTTCTGAAAATGGCCACTTCCGGGTTCATTTTTTTTTGCAGATTTTGAACACTTGAAGTCATTTTTATTGGTGTTTTGCATTTGACTAAAAATATCATACTGCATGTTTTGGGTATTTTAGATGCTATAAAACGTTTTTCTGATGTCAGTGAGCAAACAAAAAAATGGTGTCGGTTGTCCTTTAATTCGCCACGAAGCATTTAGCGAGCAAGAAGTAGCTCCTTAAATCAATGCGTTCATCCATCTTTCCTTTCTTTCTCCCCTCCACCCTCCATTTTGACACTTTCTATCCTTTGACCGTATGCCTCCCATTGCCTTTCTTTTTTCGCACAATCTTTAAAAAGGCTGACATGCAAATGGGCCTTATTAAATCTTATTAAGCCGTCTGTCACCAGCCATGGTAAGAGGAGGGAGGGGGCGGGGGCGGGGTGAGGGGGTGTTGCAGTGTTGTAAAGTGAAAAAATAAAATAAAAAAATGTGCCGTTGAGGTATGTTGAAAGTGCTGCGCCATTCCCGAATTTATTCCATTTTTTTTTCATTGGGTGCTGATCAAGCGCTGGCCAGACCTCTGTCAATGTTATTTCCCTTCCACAAGGGGGCAGTATTTCCTCTTTGTCAATGTTACTAATTTGTTTCAGCTTCAGCTGTTGTTAAAACGCTGGCGCATGTGGCTGCCGCTGCTCACCCACAGAAAAATTTATGATCAATGTTAAAAAAAATCTGTTTCAAGTCTAGAAAACAACTTCATCAGAATCATCTTTATTGCCAAGTATGTGGAACACATGTAGAATTTGTCTCCAATAGAACATGCTGCACTAGTATCATCATAAAAAAATTGCAGAGGCACGATACTGTACTGTGTAATGTGGTGGCGGTCAAACTACAGTGATACCTCTGTTTTCAACCATAATCGGTTCCAGAAACCTGTTGGAAAACCGATTAGTTCTAAAACCGAAACAACACCTTCCATTATGATCAATGTTAAAAAAAAAAAAATCCGTTCCAAGTCTAGAAAACAACTTTTTAAAATCAGAATCAGAAGTCATCGTTATTGGCCTAGTATGTAGAACACACAAGGAAATTGTCTCCGGTGGTAACGCTGCACTAGTATCATCGTAAGACAATTGCAAAGTGGCACTATACAGTTATATTTGGGTTACTGCTTAGAGGCGACGGGGGAATTAAGAAGCTGTTTAAATGTCTGCTGGATTTGGTGCGCATGGATCGATAGCGCCTGCCTGATGGGGGAGTCTCTGAAAAAGGTGGTGGGCAGGGTGCGCAGGGTCCAGTCGGATTTTCCGCGCCCTTGGTGGAGTTGGAGTTGAGACACAAGTTTGGGACTGGAGTGTCTCTGCAGCAGGTGGGAAATCTATTAGGAATGTTTGAGGGGAAAAACAATCGGCGACAAGGATGAATAGAGGCGGGAATGTCTGTAGGATTAAAAAAAAAAACGGGAGGGGGGGGCTGCAGAATCAATTAGTGCTGTACGGCTAAGTTCAGCTCCGAAACACACATACACCTTCCGTCGGCCCCCCCAAGCCCTCCTGCAGAGGGCCACCCGCAGACCATGCACTATGACAAAAGACAGCCCACCCCCCCTCACTCTGCACCTCTATCCCCCCCCCCCCCCCCCCCGAGCTCAGTGTGTTTCTTAAAAGTAGCGACTTCCACAGTGCCCCCCCCCCCCCCGCGGGGATCATCCATCCACACACACCAAGGTACACGGCAGGCCATTTTCTTTCTCTTCTAATGCTAATTAGTGCTCAGACTGCCTGCCCAATTATAACCAGCCATGCACTAATTACGACTTGTTTTAAGTGCTTGCCAATTAGTCTTTAACTCATTCACTGCCAGACCATGTACAAAAAAAATGTGTCCACGCCAGTGCCAGGGTTTTTGTCATTGTCACTCAAATTCCAGTATGTTAGCTAGCTAATACTTAGCTAATAGCTAGCAAATAGATAGCTAATAGCTAGCGATAGATAGCATATAGCTAGCAAACAGATAGCTAATAGTTAATGAATAGATAGATAATAGCTAGCGAGTAGATAGCTAATACCTAGCGAATACATAGCTAATAGCTAGCAAATAGATAGCTAATACCTAGCGAATAGACAGCTAATTGCTAGCGAGCAGATAGTTAACAGCTAGCGAATAGATAGCTAATAGCTAGCAAAAACATAGCTAATACCTAGTGAATAGATAGCTAATACCTAGCGAATACATAACTAATAGCTAGCAAATAGATAGCTAATACCTAGCGAATAGATAGCTAATTGCTAGCGACAGATAGTTAACAGCTAGCGAATAGATAGCTAATAGCTAGCGAATACATAGCTAATAGCTAGCAAATAGATAGCTAATACCTAGCGAATAGATAGCTAATTGCTAGCGACAGATAGTTAACAGCTAGCGAATAGATAGCTAATAGCTAGCAAATAGATAGCTAATACCTAGTGAATAGATAGCTAATAGCTAGCGAACAGATAGCTAATATCGAGTAAATAGATACCTAATAGCTAGCAAACAGATAGCTAACAGTTAATGAATAGATAGATAATAGCTAGCGAATAGATAGCTCATACCTAGCGAATACATAGCTAATACCTAGCGAATAGATAGCTAATTGCTAGCGACAGATAGTTAACAGCTTGCGAATAGATAGCTAATAGCTAGCAAATAGATAGCTAATAACTAGCGAATAGATAGCCAAAACCTAGTGAACAGATAGCTAATAGCTAGGTAATACCTAGCGAATTATACTCCGATGCCCCTTTATACACCTAAATAAATAAATACCGTAGCTAAAGTAAGTTTTTGCTCTGAGCATCAACTGCTAGACTTTTCCGCAGGGTTAAAAAGGCAGCGGTCAGATAACCGGACGTGTCCCCTGCCACCTTCAATTAAGCCCACCACGAGAGAAGCGCACCTGCACCTGCACAGCTGATGGGAGACAATGGCAACCCTCCTTCCTCCTGGAGATTGATTTTCTCCATTAAAATGGCGTCTTTGTCTACCCGCCTTTTGTTATGCTAAAGACAAGATGGAAGATTTCCAATCCAATTTGGATGGAGTTGCAGACCGGTTAGCAATATGGGCCTCCATTGTCCCGATCCATCCCAGCGGGCTCGATCGCTGGGATGGCGTGTCTACTGGACGCCAATTAAGGTGGACGGAGAGACAGACAAGGTGAATTGACAGGCAAGAGAACGGGATCCATCGTCCTCTCTGTCTCATCACTGAAAAAAAAAATTACAATCATAAATCAAAGCTCAAGGGAGGAGTAGAAGGATGAAGATGAGCCACGAGAGGTGCTACGACATTTCTACACGACAGCCATCAAATCAATTCTGTGTTCTTCTATCACGGTTTGGTTCGGGGCCGCCACAAAAAAATGGACAAAATATGACTTCGGCGGACAGGTAGGACGCTGGGGGAAAAAAAATCATTGGCAACCCACTCTCGAGGACTTGCACGCTGCAAGAATTGAAACAATGGTGTGGACAATGCGACTAGACCCTCCGCACCCTGCCCACCACCTTTTCCAGCGACTATTCTCATGCAGGTGCTACCGATTCATGGGCACCAAATCACCCAAATAAAACCCAAATAAATCACCCAAATAAAACCAATAACAATGATTCTGATTCTGATATTAAAAAGTTGTTTTCTATACTTGGAACAATTTTTTTTTTTTTTACATTGATCCTAATGGAAGATGTTGTTTCGGTTTTCGAACTAATCCATTTTCCAACAGATGGAACGGATTATGGTCGAAAACAGACGTATCACTGTAGTTTGCCCACCACCACATGTACGGTATAGTGTCTCTTTGCAATGTTCTTATGATGATACTAGTGCAGCGTTACCACCGGAGACACTTTCCTTGTGTGTTCTACATACTAGGCCAATAACGATGATTCTGATTTTAAAAAAGTTGTTTTCTAGACTTGGAACGGATTATTTTTTTTTACATTGATTCTAATGAAAGATGTTGTTTCGGTTTTTGAACTAATCAGGTTTCTAACAGATGGAATGGATTATGGTCAAAAACAGACGTTTCACTGTAGTTTGGCCACCACCACATGTACGGTATAGTGCCTCTTTGCAATTTTCTTATCATGATACTAGTGCAGTGTGTTCTACCGGAGATAAATTCCTTGTGTGTTCTACATACTAGGCCAATAACGATGATTCTGATTTAAAAAAAGTTGTTTTCTAGACTTGGAACGGATTTTTTTTTTTTACATTGATTCTAATGAAAGATGTTGTTTCGGTTTTCGAACTAATCAGGTTTCCAACAGATGGAATGGATTATGGTCGAAAACAGACGTATCACTGTAGTTTGCCCACCACCACATGTACGGTATAGTGCCTCTTTGCAATTTTCTTATCATGATACTAGTGCAGTGTGTTCTACCGGAGATAAATTCCTTGTGTGTTCTACATACTAGGCCAATAACGATGATTCTGATTTAAAAAAAGTTGTTTTCTAGACTTGGAACGGATTTTTTTTTTTTTACATTGATTCTAATGAAAGATGTTGTTTCGGTTTTCGAACTAATCCATTTTCCAACAGATGGAACGGATTGTGGTTGAAAACAGACGTATCACTGTAGTTTGGCCACCACCACATGTACGGTATAGTGTCTCTTTGCAATGTTCTTATCATGATACTAGTGCAGTGTGTTCTACCGGAGATAAATTCCTTGTGTGTTCTACATACTAGGCCAATAACGATGATTCTGATTTAAAAAAAGTTGTTTTCTAGACTTGGAACGGATTATTTTTTTTTTACATTGATTCTAATGAAAGATGTTGTTTCGGTTTTCGAACTAATCCATTTTCCAACAGATGGAACGGATTGTGGTTGAAAACAGACGTATCACTGTAGTTTGGCCACCACCACATGTACGGTATAGTGTCTCTTTGCAATGTTCTTATCATGATACTAGTGCAGTGTGTTCTACCGGAGATAAATTCCTTGTGTGTTCTACATACTAGGCCAATAACGATGATTCTGATTTAAAAAAAGTTGTTTTCTAGACTTGGAACGGATTATTTTTTTTTTACATTGATTCTAATGAAAGATGTTGTTTCGGTTTTCAAACTAATCCATTTTCCAACAGATGGAATGGATTATGGTCGAAAACAGACGTATCACTGTAGTTTGCCCACCACCACATGTACGGTATAGTGTCTCTTTGCAATGTTCTTATCATGATACTAGTGCAGTGTGTTCTACCGCAGATAAATTCCTTGTATTTTCTCCATACTTAGCAATCAAAATCATTGAGATTGTCCATTTCCTTTCCCATTTTGCTTCCCCAACCAAATTGGCACGGTGTGCATTTTCCTAGCTACGCTACAAACTCATGCAAGCACTTTAAAAACTACACTTTATGCTTGACGAGAACTTCCCCTACTGTGAATTCTATCATTGTTAATTAATTAATTGAAGTATACGGTGGATTTTGCTAAATGATGAGCAATTGTCCCCTAAGGAGCTTTTGAACAAGGTCTTGATTAGTGTCTCCATCCACATGCGGTGGCGGCAACGATCCTTCAATTAGCGCCGAAGGAGACATACAGGTTCTTGTCTTGTCTGGTAATTGTAATTGTTCATCTGGTCAAGACTTTGTTGAAACTTTTTGTGTGCTCGAAGCGCAGAGGTCCCCAACCTCCGGGCGGCGGACCGGTATCGGTCCATGGGTCATTTGGTACCGGGCAAACATCATTTCCCTTTTATTTAATTATCTGAGTCCGAACTCTGTTTTATTTTGAAAAATAAAACATGACCGGATTACATGCGTCTTTGTTTCACTTGTTTTTGTGGTGTATCTTATTTTGAAGGTACGTTTAAACATTAGGGACATATATAGAGCCGGAGCTACCAGCACAACTTTAGTTCGCTGACGAAGCTTTTCGGATGAGACAACTTCAAAAAAGTACAGATTCAGACGGCTGAAGAAACCTTTTCATCGATGGACCTCGTTCGGTCGGGGAAGCATAATATGCGAGAGCATCTTCATAATAGCGACAGCGCCACTTAAGCTAGCGTGAACGTACAGTAATCGGTGCCTGCGGAAAACTTGATAGCATCGTATATCTGCAATTGAGCTTTTAAGAGGGTATCTTGCCGTCTGCAAATGTCTTTGACGTCTTCTTGAGGTTCTCCAGCGTATCGGGACACCCAAAAAATGGCGTCATGATCATTTATAAGTGGTGTTATAAGGTGTGAACTGGGAACTTTGTAATGGTGCATATTGGGACTAATGCACTGCTCGGTAACGGCCTTTAGTAGTAGTGGTGGTGTCTACTATAAACGTCTATTATACGCCGAGGCTGCATAGCAAATGGGCAGGAAGTGAATGGGATGGGAAACATGAGGACGCTGGATGAACACAGCAGAAACGTACGGTAAGTTGGACTGTTGCCATGGTGACATGTCCTACAACTAACTGGTATGTCATGTTTTGCCGATCAAAAGCATTGATTGATAAGAAAAGTGGTGACACTTTTTCCCCCCTATTACATATAAGTAAGTATGTCCACAACAGGCCCATAAAAGTTCTGAAAAAGGCAGGGTTGGACTTGCACAATAAATCAATTGATTGATCAATCAACCCACCAACCACCTACTCAGTCAGTCAATTGATCAATCGATCAATCAATCAACCAACCAACCAACCAACCAACCAATCAATCAATCAATCAATCAATCAATCAATCAATCAATCAATCAATCAATCAATCAATCAATCAATTGATCGATCAATCAATCAATCAATCAATTGATCAATCAATCAATCAATCAATTGATCGATACATCAATCAATTGATCGATAAATCATTCAATTAATCAATCAATCAATTGATCAATCAATCAACCCACCAACCACCAACTCAGTTTGTCAATCAACCAACCGATCGATCAATCGATCAACCGATCAATTGGCCAATCGATCAATCAACCAACCAACCAACCACCTACTCAGTCAATCAATCAATCAATCAATCAATCAATCAATCAATCAATCAGTCAATCAATGACTCAATCAAACAATCGATCAATCAATCAATTAATCAACCAACCAATCAATCAATCAATCAATCAATGAATCAATCAATCAACCCAGCAACCACCTATTTAGTTTGTCAGTCAATCACCAACCGATCGATCAATCGATCAACCGATCAATTGGCCAATTGGTCAACCAATCAACCCACCAACCACCTACTCAGTGTGTCAATCAATCAATCAATCAATCAATCAATCAATCAATCAATCAATCAATCAATCAATCCCTCTGTCTTTTTTTCTCTCTCGGTTCTCTCTTCCTCTCTTCCCTCTCTCTCTCTCTCTCTGTGTCTTGCTCTCTCTCTCATTCATTCTTCAGCACTTGCTGTACCCTCTTTGTGACATGAAGCAGTTGTAGATGAAAGAGGAGAGGATCAAAGCATCCTTTTCAGCAGTGGACCAGGGACATCACGGTGGAATGTGCATGTCGACTGTCGACTTATGTGGGTGTGGCATTGGCGCGTGCGTGAAAAGAAGTCGCCGCCCCTGTTCGCCATGGCGACGGCAAACTTGTGTTCTCTCGTCTCTACGGCAACCGAAGTTGCCTCTTGCTGGAGGAGCCATTGAACTCCGAGACAATAGACGAGGACGTGCCGCTGGGAACTTGTGAGCACCAAATCACATGAGGCTTTCCGCTTTTTTTTCTTGCTTCATCAAAGTGAAAAAAAAAAACAGTTCGCCTTGCAAATAAATGACTTCATTATATAGTAGCGTTTATTTCTTTATGTACAATACAATAACACATTTAAAAGTATGTTTTTTGGAGACCTGGGATCAGTCTCATTTTAATGGTTTCTTATGGAAAATAAATGTTTGGATACATGTACACGTACTTTCTGAGAACCAATTAAGTTCGTGAGCTGAGGTATCACTGTACAGTGATACCTCGGTTTATGAACCTCTTGGTTTACGAACTTTTCGGTTTACGAACGTTTTTTTATGTAACGTATAACGTAATTTATGAGAATTTAACCCAGCTAAACTGAACACAATTGATCAAAGTCAAAGTCAGCTTTATTGTCAAATATGCTAATATGCATGACATACAGCACAGATGAAATTACTGATGAGGAACAAGGTAAAATTATGGCAGAGAAAGCACTTCCAAGCCAAGGGATCATTCTTCAAGTTGGTGAAAGAAAAAGGCTGCGTTCCTCATCAAGTGTTTAATGCAGATGAAACCGGCCACTCCTTTCCATCAAGCCATCAACGACCATCACAAAAGTAAATAAAACCACTTTATGATACCGTACAGTTTATTTCTTTAATTATAATACCATAGCACATTTATTATACATAAAATAAGATATATTTTGTGTAGTTTTAAGGCTTAGAATATTAGAAAATTAAGATTTTATGGGGATCCGGGAACGGATTATTCTCATTTTAATGCATTCCTATGGGAAATTAATTTTTGGGATACACATTTTTCGCCTTACACACTCTGTCTGTGAACCAATTAAGTTGGTAAGCCAAGGTATGACTATACTACGATTTTCTGACGAATGGTCAACCTCTTGGTAGGAAAAAGCTTTGTTTTGAAGAATCCGAAAGAATCCGAAAGAGTGTGCCGCTGGCGCCTTGTTTTCAAGAGAAATGCCGCGCATGAAGAAGCCAGAGTTATTTCTTGTTTGCGTTTGGGCTTCACGTCGGAGCCGCGGGAACGAAATAAGCTTTTGAAAAACATCACATGAAAACCGCGATGAACGTTTTCTGCTCTAAACAGCCATTGTTTTGATTCTAGAGCAAGGCTAGACGTCCTGGCGTGACATCACAAACAAGGGGGCGGGACCTTCTGAAATTCGCCATATCCGAGGTCCTTTTGAAGTAGTTTTGGGACACTTTAACTCATTCTTATTGGTGTTTTGCATTTGACTAAAAATATCATACAGCGTGTTTTGGGTGTTTTAGATGCGATAAAACGTTTTTCCTGATGTCAGTTAACAAACAAAAAATTGGTGTCGGTTGTCCTTTCAGCATTTATAGGTGGTGGGCAGGGTGCAGAGGGTCCAGTAGGATTTATAAGCTATATTTGCTTCTCGTTTGCATTCATCTCCTCACACTGATCATTAAAGACTCTTGTGTGGCCGACGCATGTACACAATTCACCTGCGCGCGCACACACACACACACACACACACACACACACACACACACACACACACACACACACACACACACACACACACACACACACACACACACACACACACACACACACACACACACACAGCTAATGACAAGCCCCCTCCCCACCTGACCTTGTGACCCTCATCAGAGCCACAAAGAGACAGATAGCGGTGGCAGGACAATAAAATGGAGAGGTTGCCCCGGGTGACGAGATAAAAAGCGGTGACACGGCGACAATGGCGTGCGTGATCACCAACGCGGCGTGGAGTGGAAAACAGAAAGTGGGAAGAATGCTGTGGCGGCTCCAAATTATAAGCCTTCCAATCATATTGTTTGTTATTTAGTTTTCTTTATTTTATTTTATGTTACTTCCGGGTTGAGTGAACCCTGGCGCGTGTGGCTGCCGCTGCTCACCTGCAGTAAAAATATCCTGTGACGCATATAAATGAAATTTATTATTATTATTATTATTTAACTTGTAGCCGACATGCACATTTTTACCAAGACGTCCATAATCCATTGGTGAAAAGGACGCTTTGATCTTCTTCTCTGTAATCTTTGTGTTGTCAAACTCATATTAGCCAGTGGCTAATTTGGATCTATCTATCTATCTATCTATCTATCTATCTATCTATCTATCTATCTATCTATCTATCTATCTATCTATCTATCTACCTACCTCCCTATCTAGATGGCTAGCTAGCTAGCTATTTATCCATCCATCCATCCATCAATCTATATGAAGAACCTTTTGTGGCATTACTAGAGTGCACAACAGAAACACACACACGCACACACACACACACACACACACACACACACACACACACACACACACACACACACACACACACACACACACACACACACACACACACATTTCCCGTACTTTTTTTTTTTCAGCCTGTCCATTGGACTTTTCCTGCGTTCGTTGGCTTTCCATGCTGACTGGCGCTTCTCTCTCTCACGAGCTGCCGCCGTCCGTCTCTCGCAAAGGCAACAGCAAAAACGCTGAGCCAGCTCAACCGGTAAACAAACACCGTCCAGTGGCGTCCCACCTGCCTGCCACTTTTTCTCCTCTTCTGCTGTTCACTCACACTTACTTACAAAAAAAAAAGAATAATCCCTCCATCATTTTGTTTGTGTAAGACGCTCAGTCAAAGTCATTTTAAGTCATTTTACAAATTATGGACACAACTTGTCCAGAGGCGTCGGTTGTCCTTTAAAGGCCCTCGGCAGGAAGTCCTCCTCTTCTTCCTCCTCTTCTGCAGTAGCGGCGGTTGCAGTAGCAAAATGCCTAATTTAGCATTTAGTGGGAGGATGGGAAAGGAGGGCGTTAGGGAGGGGCACTGAAAGGAGGTCCCCCGTCATCCCTTTAAGTGGTCGAACATCAAAACTCCGAGGTAAATGTCAGCGAGAACACAAGAATTTGCGTTGGTTAGCAGTTATTTGTGTGTGCGCAAACCTTTTTTTGCCACTAACTGTGCCATTTGACAGAGGCAGCTCGCAGACTGTAATTTTCTGGATACAACACAATACATTTTGATTTATGTAGCGCTTTAACAACAGCTGAAGGTGGAACAAAGTGATAACATGGACAGCTATTATATACAGTGATACATTGGCCTACAAACTTAATTGGTTCCCAGACATAGTGTGTAAGGTAAAAAGTGTGTATCGCAAAACCTAATTTCCCATAGGAAACCATTAAAATGAGAATAATCCGTTCCCAGGTCCCCATAAAACATCATTTTCTAATTTGCGAAGCCTTAAAACGACACAAAATATACCTTATTTTATGTATAATAAATGTGCTATGGTATTATAATTAACGAAATAAACTGTACTGTATAATAAAGTGGTTTTATTGACCTTTGTGATGGTCGTTGATGGCTTGATGGAATGGAGTGGCCGGTTTCCTCAGCATTAAACACTTGATAAGGAACGTAGCCATATTCTTTCACCATCGTGAGGAAAGATCTCTTGTAGGTGCTTTCTCTGCGATAATTTTACCTAGTTCCTCAACTTGACCTTTGTCCACTACTACCCTCTTTTCACCCCCCAAATTTCCCTATTGTGGGACGAATAAAGGTTTTCTGATTCTGAAATTATTACAACACTCAGGATGTGATGGTGCCTTTTATTTTGTACAGCCTTCCGCATCTTTCATTTTAAAATGAGTGACGGACGACGGATATTTGGGGGAGAGTTTGAACCTCGGTGTGTACGCGCGTGCATACGCTCTATCCATACGGTTGAGCTCCGCAAGTTGACAGTTTGCTATGACAGTGAGCCAAAAATCAACGAGCTGCGTCCTCTAATGCACAGCAGATATTCCTTTGAAGTGTGCGTATGTCTGTGGCGAGTCATGGATTTCATCGCTAGGCCTTCAGTAGTGCTATGTCTGAATCCATCCACAGCAGAGACTGTAAAAAGTGTGGTGTGATTTACCACAAGTCCACTAGAGGGTACCATTAGCCAGGAAATAACTGTCCGACCTTTCATAACGATGTCCATTTTTTCTTGAAATGTCCATCTTGAAAATAGCTTTAACGGTAAATCTGCAAACAAATCCATTTCTTCTCCTCCTTCAGCCATTTTGGCTTGACAAAACCGCTATTCTGGCTAGCTATTTGGATAGCTATCTAATAGCGGTCTAATGGCTATCTAATAGCTATCTAAGTGGCTAGCTAGCTTTCCAGCTAGCTATCTATTAGCTACCTATCTCTCTAATAGCTATCTGTTAGCTATCTATTGGCTAGCTTGCTATCTATTTGCTGGCTAATGGCTATTTATTCGCTATGTAATAGCTATCTATTCGCTAGCTAATAGCTATCTAGTTACTGGCTATTGGCTATCTATTGGCTATCTATTCGCTGGCTTTTGGCTATCTATTCGCTAGCTATTGGCTATCTATTCGCTAGCCGATAGCTATCTATTCCCTAGCTAATATGAATCTATTCTCTAGCTAATAGCTATCTATTCGCTAGCTAGTAGCTATCTATTCACTAGCTAGCTATTTGAGTTACTTCCGGGTTGAGTGAACGCTGGAAAAAAACTTATCCTGTGACTGTAAAGTGACCTTGAGAGTTTTGAAAGGCGCTTAGAAATCAAATGTATTATTATTAATATAATAGTCACATTGACCCATCAACAATGTTGTTAAGAAACAAACAAAAAAGACAACATGGAGCTTTAAAACTGCAAGGATATTTGCAACTTTTTCAATAAGACGGCAATTATTCAGACTGTGCGCGTGTTTGCAATGGCGTGTGCGTGTTAAATATCGTTTTTGTACACCGCGGAGCACCGCAAAGAAACAAAAGGGCGCTTTGAACGGCACGTGGACTGCGCCGTCACTCAAGCGTCTCCTAGCAACAAAAAGCAGAAAATGCACTGAAATTTCCAACATTCACCTTATAGAAGTGAGTTATTGATTTAAAACAGAAACGCTATCATTTTAATTGACAATATTAATCGGTCGGACTGTAGCCTGAAATCATTCAACGTGCAAAAATGTGTCCACTGCAGTGCCAGGGTTTTTGTCATTGTCACTCGAATTCCAGGACCCACAGAATATTGAGTTTTAGGAATACATAGACATTCAATACAGCGTAAGAAACCTTAGACTCTCTTCTCTCTTCATCAGGTAAAAAAAAGTTAATTCCTAAGTTATGTCAGTCTGGAGTTATGTGAGCTTGAAATGAGGGTGGCGGTCCAAAATACAATACAATACACACATATTGGTTTCTATAGCGCTTTAACAACAGCCGAAGGTGGAATAAAGTGCTAACACGGAAAACAAGGGAAATGCTGCCCCCTTGTGGAAAAGAATAAACATTGCCAGAGGCCATGGCCAGCACCTTATCAGCACCCAAACAAGAAAAACCAAAAACTGGGAATTGGCTAACTAGCTATCTATTTGCTCGCTAATGGCTATCTATTCGGGAATTGTCATCTTTATTAAAATGATCATATTTATCATATTTATTAATTGTCATATTTATTAATATTAAAATTATATAATAATAATTACTATTATTATTATTATTATTAACACAATACGAATTAACATTATTATTATTTTTTAGAAAATTATTATTATTTATTAGAAAAAATATTATTTATTAGAAAATTATTATTTATTAGACAATTATTATTATTATTATTAACACAACACGAATTATTATTATTATCATTTATTAGAAAATTATTATTATTATTATTATTATTATTATTATTATTATTATTATGTGGTCCTAAAAATCAATATTCTGTGGCTCCTATGGAATGCAAGGTACAATGACAAAAACCCTGGCACTGGAGTGGACACATATTTTCACATCGTCTGGCATTGAATGAGTTAAATCCTGTAGTTTTACTATACAATATACGCGGCCCCCCCCCCCCGACGTATCCAGAACGTCTCGCCCGCGCATGCAAATGACCATCCCCTGTCGAGCTTCCCCATTGGCCGCCCTCTCGCTCATTTAGCGGCTGTCACCGCGCGGCCCTGCCAAACGGCGCCAACTTTTTTGCAAAGCGGGAGCATCGCCTTTTCTCCCCGGGACGGACGACGGGAAAAAGGGGGCAATTGAGGAACAAGTCTCCCTCCCCCCCCCGAGACCGCAACCGCTTTTTAGCACTCTCAACATCCTCCAGGGGGGCGGGGGGAGCCATCCGAATGTTTCCGAGCGATTCCGCCAAGACGAAAAGGTGAATGTACAGCCTGCTGATGGAGACGGACTTTCACTCCCTCGCCGCGGTGCAACAGCCCGCCCCCGCGGGGCACCTCGGCGCGGGAATCAAACCCCCCCAAGAGCGAATCAAGAGACCCATGAACGCTTTCATGGTGTGGTCGCGCGGCCAGCGACGCAAAATGGCTCAAGAGAACCCCAAAATGCACAACTCGGAGATCAGCAAGCGTTTGGGGGCCGAATGGAAGGTGATGAGCGAGGCCGAGAAGCGGCCCTTCATCGACGAGGCCAAACGCCTGCGGGCCACGCACATGAAGGAACATCCGGACTACAAGTACCGACCCAGGAGGAAGACGAAGACTTTACTCAAGAAGGACAAGTACTCGCTAGCCGGCGGGCTTCTCGTCGGCAACTCGTCGCCGGGGACGGGCGTCGCTCAGCGGCTCGAAAGCCCCGCCGGAGGGCCGCTAAGCTCCGGCGCGTACGCGGCGCACGTCAACGGGTGGCCGAACGGCGCTTACGCGGCGGCCGCTCACGCCATGATGCAAGAAGCTCAGCTCGCTTACAGCCAACATCCGGGCGCTCACCCGCATCATCACCCGGCGCCCCCCGCGCACAGGTACGACGTGAACGCCTTGTCCTACGGCCCCGTCTCGAACTCCCAGAGCTACGCCAGCGCCTCCCCGCCGCTCTACGGGGGCGTCGCGGGATACGCGCATCATCACCAGCGGCAGCACCGCGGCGCCGGGGGGTCGCCCGTTCAGGGGCTCTTGGTGAAATCAGAGCCCGGCGCGAGTCCGCCGGCGTCCGCGGACCTGCGGGACATGATCAGCGTGTATTTGCCCGTCGGGGAAGCGCCGGGGGACCCTCAGGGGCGCGTGCACGTGCTCCACACGACGCAACAGTACCAGCACGTGAACGGGACGCTTCCTTTGACGCACATTTAACATGGAGTCGACTGGAAGACCGAATACAGTCATCCCTCGCTATTTCGCGGTTCACTTATCGAGGCTTCAGTGCAGCGCGGATTTTTTTTTTAGGGGAAAAACGTTTTTTTTTTAAAGGACTCTTTTAGAGAAGAACATTTTTATCGGTTGTTGTTGGCACTCTTTCTTTTTTTGAGAATAGAGAAAAAAAAACGTTTTATTTTTTTTATTAATGGCATTCAAATGTGCAAACAAAGTAAAAGAAAACAACACTGCAAACAAAGCAGAATAAAATTAAACACGCTGGCTTTCTCTATTCTCAATAAAAAGAAAGACCAACAAAAAGAAAGAAAGAGTGCCAACAACTACCGATAACAATGTTCTTCTCTTGGAGAAAGACTTCTTTAAAAAAAAGAAAAAAAAAGTGTTTTTTTTTTACGACATTGTACTTCGCGGATTTCACCTATCACGGGCTATTTTTGGAATGTAACTCCCGCGATAAACGACGGTTCACTGTACTCCGAAACAGTCTAAAACAGGGGTGTCAAAGTCATTTTTTGCCGCGGGCCACATTGTAGTTATGGTTTCCTCTCGAGGGCCGTGATGAACCCATTAGAATGTTTAAATCCCTTCAAATATTACATATAGAGCACACAGCAAATTAATGAATAACTCGTTTTCAAATCGGAAGTCAAGAATAATGACTTTTATTGTGGTTGACATCCAAAAATATGACATTTTGGCTCAGATTTTAGCAATCATCATGGAATTTAACAAGTTTGATTTGATTTCTCGGGCCGAAAAAAATGATGTGGCGGGCCGGATTTGGCCCTCAGGCCTTGACTTTGACACCTGTGGTCTAAAATCAAGGCTTTCAAGCCATAAAAATGCAATCCCCTTAAAAAAAAAACTTTTACCCCGCCCCCCTCACCTCTAGCCCCCCCCCCCCCGCCCCTTTCTTTTGTCTGGCCAATGTTGGCAGAACCGCTCACGCTTGATTTATTTGAGCTTTCGTTAACAGACGTAGCCAAATTTTCGCAGTTTAAATTATAATCCCTCAAAATCTGGTGCAGTGTAAAAAAATGGCGTTTTTTTACGTTTATGTCAATTTTAAAACGCTGGAAAATGTGTTTTTTTTTTTTAACTTTGCTGACAGCGATATCGTTTGGTTTTATTTTGAAATCCATCTTGTCAACGCGTGAGTCGCTGTCATTTGATTTTGTTGTTCCAAGTGTTGTTAACGGTGAATAAATATGGCGAGTGAAAACGTTTTATGTAACTGTGTTGTTAAACTGGAGATGAAATCGCTTTCCACGGATCAATTCATAACCCAAAACGTTTTTTTGACACCGACGTGATTATCGACGTTTTTGTTTTTGCTTCAAGTGACCCGTCGTCGAACGAAACTGAAAAACGGCACGAATTCAGATTTTTAATGTCTTGCTATTCATGCTTTGATTGATTAGTTCTAAAGCGATTTTTATGTCAGTTTCGTCGACCTTTAAAGAGAAGTAAGTTGACTAATTCGTTTACAATTGGAATATCACTTATTTTTAATGTGATGTTACAACCCGTTTGGACATGTAAGATTCTTCTTTTTTTCTTACATTTGGACATTTTAAATATGTGTGATAATTTTAATCACATTCACATAGGTCATAGTTTCGATCTTTTATTTTGGCTTTCATTTGACTATTTTCCCAATGGTTTTTTTCTCCCCGTTAAAATCAATGGAAGAAACGTACACGCATTCCCAAAAAGTATTTGCTTCAAACGCGTTTGCTTGTCACTTTTTTTTTTACTTCAAGCAAAAATATTAGATTGTTTTTTTAAGGATTTATTTTTTTTGCAACGTAAAATGATTGTTTTGCTACGTGCGATGTGAATGGCTTCGACGCCGTCCGAGCAGCACTTTCGATCTTTTTGTTTCGTTCACGTTTATTCGTATTAAAAAAAATGAGTTCGAAGCCCTCGCGATCATCTCGAGAATGGCCTCAATCGTCGTCATTCCGATTCTGCTGCGTGTGTATCGGTTAAATTCTGCTCGAAAGCGCCGCCATTGTACAACTTTGAAGCCCCCCCCCCCCCACAGGGCGGCGGGGCCTGCTTGCCAGTTGCTTCCTGAAACAGCGCAGCGGGCGAGGCCAAGTCGACAAGTGTTTTTGTTTCCAAAAGAAACATTTTTTCTGGAGAACGTTGAAGCCTTGGAGGGGTTTGGGCTTGGTTAGTTGTTGGCAAAAAACGTCTTTATTCATTCCTAACATACGATTTCCAAACAACATTCTTGGTAGTGACCTGCATTTCCTTGATCGCCCCCCCTATTTTTTCGATTTTGGTTTCTACCGAATCACAACGTGAAATTAACAGGAACACATTGAATCAGGTGACCACGTGTATATATATCTATATTTTATTTATTATAGTACCTATGCTTGTGTGTGACTGTAAAGTGTCCTTGAGAGCTTTGAAAGGCGCTTAAAATGTAATGTATAATAATAATAATAATAATAATAATAATAATAATAATAATAATAATAATAATAATAATATTATTACTTGATGAAAAAGCTATCAACCCAGCTAAACACAACACAATTGATGAGGAACTAGGTAAAATGATTGCAGAGAAAGCACCTACCAGGGATCATTCCTCAAGATGGTGAAAGAAGAAGGTTACGTTCCTCATCAAGTGTTTCATGCTGATGAAAGCGGCCACTCCATTCCATCAAGCATTCCCTCAACGACCATCACAAAGGTAAATAAAACCACTTCATGATACAGTACAGTTTATTTCTTTAATTATAATACAATAACACATTTATTATACATACAATAAGGTATTGTTTGTGTAAATTTAAGGCTTAGAAAATTAGAAAATGATGTTTTATGGGGACCTGGGAATGGATTATTCTCATTTTAATGGTTTTCTATGGGAAATTAAGTTTTGCGATACACATTTTTCACCTTACACACTATGTCTGGGAACCAATTAAGCCAAGGTATCAGTGTATTTCTGCTGACTTCATGCAGCGTGGGTCACATTAGGACCTTGTCCTCTGGCATCCCCCCCTTCCCGCTATCCTTTCGAAACGCACCCCCAAGGCCATTCCTGCATGTACTTGGTGTCCTAAACATGGATAATTGTCGTCAGTTTATCAAGCCTACGCAACCCCCCCCCCCCACTCCCCCTTTCTCCTCCTACAAAAACCTGCACCTTCGTCGTTGGACGGCGTCCTGTCACGGGGAGATTACGGGGAAGTGGGGGGTGCGATTGCACAAGCCTGAATGTGGCGTTGAGATTAGCGCCTATTGAAAATAGCAACGGGGCAGACAAATTCTTCACGAGGTGGGGGTGGTGGTGGGGTTTATCAAGCAATTACACGTTGACACGTTTTAACCATTTTCCAGCCCCCTAATCCAAGAGCGACCCCCCCCCCCCCCCCCCCCCCGCTTCTAAATGGAGAACAATTGGAGCAACCGGCTTTCTTTTCTCACTCGCAAACCCCAACAACCGTCGTGGCTTTGCTCGCTGCTGCCGGTAAAAATTGTGAAGGCGGTGAAGATAAATCAGGCTGACATCTTGAATCCACCACCAAAATCATTTTTATCTCAATCGATCTCATACCCGATTGTAGCGGCAACTTGTTTTCCTCTTGTCGCGACAGTGATACTTTGGTTTACGAATTTAATCGGTTCCCAGACAGTGTGTAAGGCGAAAAGTGTGTATCCCAAAAAATAATTTCCCATAGGAAACCATTAAAATGAGGATAATCCGTTCCCAGGTCCCCATAAAACATCATTTTCTAAATTTCTAAGCCTTAAAACTACACAAACAATACCTTATTTTATGTATAATAAATGTGGTATGGTATTACAATTAAATAAATAAACTGTACAGTATAATAAAGTGGTTTTATTTACCTTTGTGATGGTCGTTGATGGCTTGATGGAATGGAGTGGCCGCTTTCATCAGCGTGAAACACTTGATGAGGAACGTAATCTTCTTTCAGCATCTTTCAGCATTTTACAAAGATTCCACGGCATATAGCTATATTTTACATTTTAAGACTGGCGCTGAATATTCAGGGAGTGTTGTTTTCGAGTTTATGATGATCCTTTAAGTGACGTCACAGAGGGAACGCCCCTGACTAAGAAAGTGACACACAATGCATTTTGGGTACTTTGTTTGCTCTGAAAACATCGTGTTGATGGCGAAATTAGAAGGAAAACATAAATAACGCGATGGTGAATCGTTGTGTGTTGCACCAAGATTACTATTTGATACTAGTTGACACAAATTCCCAGCGGACAAATCAGCCCATTTCCAACGGAGCTTGGGCGCCATCTTGTGCATTTTCTGGGACGCTACAGCCATCTCGAATTGAGACGGAAGGACTTCTTCAGAACGATTTGTATCATATTCAGAACTGGATGAGTACCAAGAAAGGACCTTTTTCCAAATCTGAACTCTCTGAAGCCATTGTTTTGATTCTGGACCAAGGCAGTTTGTGACCATTAGTGACGTCACGAACAAGGGGGCGGGACTTTCTGAATCTACCCAGATCCAAGCTCATTTTGTGGCAGTTTTGGGACACTTGAAGTCATTTTTAGTGGTGTTTTGCATTTGACTAAAAATATCAGCCTGCATGTTTTGGGTATTTTAGATGCGATAAAACGTTTTTCTGATGTCGGTTACGAAACAAAAAAAAAGGTGTCGGTTGTCCTTTAAGTGAAACAGAAATAAAATGAAACCTATTGTGCCTTTTCAAAATCTAATTATACACTTGTCAACAATAACAAAACTTATGGCGCTACCAACGATAAATCAGTTGAGTCTGTCTCGAGCGGCCATCTTGACGGGGAAGTCATCAAAATAAACAGAAGCGCAATCGTGTGTTGTTCCGCCATGTCTTTCTATTCAATTAGAGCCTTTCATGACAATCAATTAGGGAGCCCCCCCCCCCGCCCCCCTTAAATCTCCCCAGGGGGGCAATAATCATCATACGCCATCTGCTTACGTGGGCATTGGGGAGCACCGCTCAGCAGTAACAAATTATGTTGGGCCAACATCGTGTGATGAATCGCAAAATAATTCGCTGTGAGACTGCAAGTAAATGATAAATGAATGATTGTAAGCAGTAGTGACGGACAAGTGCACCATCTTGTGCCTCCTTGTCAGTTATTGATGGATTATTTTTTGAAAGCACAGAGTACATCAACATAAAGTAAATACAATATTCGTAATTCAATTCGAAGGAACATTTTGGAACCACATATATAGTGATACCTGGGTTTACGAACCCCTTGGCTTACCAACTTTTCGGTTTACGAACGTTACATTTATGACAATTTAGCCTTGGCGTACAAACTATTTTTCGGGATACACACGGAGCTCCGCAATGAGTGATGTGTCGTTCGTGAACGAGCCCGTTCTGCTAACAAGAAAATGGCAGCCGATTGTTTTTGTCCTTGTGATTGGTCAAGAACGCAGCAAGAGACAGGCAGACGAGAGAGAAAGCGAGTGAGAAAATGGATAGAAAACTGTGACATTTGGACTCGTTTCAACTGTGATAGTTCAAGGGCAGAGTGTAGACTGCAAGGTTAAAATTCCTATCAATCAGGCTCCACAAATAACCCGCACAAGCCATCTGTACACTTGATGCAAAAAGCTATCAACCCAGCTAAACAGAACACAATTGATGAAGAACCAGGTAAAATGATGGCAGAGAAAGCACCTACAAGGGATCATTCCTCAAGATGGTGAAAGAAGAAGGCTACGTTCCTCATCAAGTGTTTCATGCCACTCTATTCCATCAAGCCATGAACAACCATCACAAAGGTAAATAAAACCACTTTATTATACAGTAGAGTTTATTTCTTTAATTACAATACCATAGCACATTTATTCGACATAAAATAAGGTATATTTTGTGTAGTTTTAAGGCTTAGAAAGTAGAAAATGATGTTTCATGGGGACCAGGGAACGGATTATTCTCATTTTAATGGTTTCCTATGGGAAATTAATTTTTGGGATACACACTCTGCCTTGGAACCAATTAAGTTCGTAAGCCAAGGTATCACTGTATAGCGCTTTAACCATAGCTGAAGCTGGAACAAAGCGCTAACATGGAAAAAAAGGGAAATGCTTCCCCCTTGTGGAAGGGGGAAAAAAATATTGCCAAAAGGTCAGGCCAGCACTTGATCGGCACCCTGAAAACCTGAAAAAATTCAGGAATGTCGCTCTACGTCATATTTTCCCTTCCCGAATAAAGTCGTGGATGGCAGTGATGGAGTTAAGAAACGTTTAAAAGAAACGGCGGTCATAAATGTGTAAATTGCTTCTAGTGAAAGTGGCATTGCAAAATGCAATATTATGGCGGGGCGAGCTCCAAGGTCTGATAAATGGCGGAGCAATTACCCGCAACAACGTTTCCCTGATGGCTTAAGACAGCTCCGAGAGGGTACAAAAGAGCTGCGGAGTTAAAAAAAAAAAAGAAACAGGGAACACTCACCTTATTATCACAGCAACTCGGGTTTCGGGCTAATCACTGCAGTTAAAAGGTCTCCTGCTAGCCCGAAGGCCGGCGAACTAGCGCCGTGGCGAGGGGAACTTGTGTCATTTACAAACCGCGGGTGACGCCCGCTTCACGGCTCGCCGACCTCTCATCGCCGCCGCCGTCATAAACACGCCTCAATTACTGACAATCACTGCCAAGTGGCTAAGAATCATTTGCTGGTTGCGCTCCATTGAAAGGTACAACAACAAAATAATACCGTGATACCTTGGCTTACGAACTTAATTGCTTCTCAGAGTGCGTAAGGCGAAAAGTGTGTATCCCAAAAATTAATTTCCCATAGGAAACCATTAAAATGAGAATAATCCGTTCCCAGGTCCCCATAAAACATCATTTTCTACTTTCTTATTTTCTAATCCTTAAAGGACAACCGACACCTCTGTGTAAAAATCACTTGACATGACTTCTACTGTGCGTATTTTACAAAGATTCCACAGCATATAGCTAGATTTTACGTTTTAAGACTCTGTATCTATGCGTGTGCATGTGTGTGTGTGAGTGCATGTGTGTATATGTATATTTACCTATATATGTGTGTGATGTGTGTTAAAATGTGTATTTACCTATATGTGTGTGATGTGTGTGTGATGTGTGTGTGTGTATGCATGCATGTGTGCGTGTGTGTGTTGTGTATATGTATATTTACATATAATTACTCACATATATATATATATATATATATATATACATATATACACACACACACACACACACACACACACACACACACACACACACACACACACACACACACACACACACACACACATATATATATATATGTGTGTGTGCGTGTGTGTGTGATGTGTATGTGTGTATCTGTGCATGCGGGTGTTTGTGTGTGTGTGTGCATTTTTTACAGAAATGTGTATGCGTGTGTGCACGTGTGTGGGTGTGTGTGTGTGTGTGTGTGTGTGTGTGTGTGTGTGTGTGTGTGTGTGTGTGTGTGTGTGTGTGTGTGTGTGTGTGTGTGTGTCTTTGAGTGTGTGTGAGTGAGAGAGTAGATGTTTTTGTGAAACAATATCCTAATCTCTGGTATGGAGTGGAGGGATTTGCTGTGTGAAAAAGAGCGAGAGACGGCCATGCCTGTTAGCGATAGCTTGGCTAAAGATTCCCACACACACACCCACCTCAGTGATCCACTTATGGACTGGCGGCTTGCGAGTCCGCACGTGTGTGTGCGTGTGTGTGTGTGTGTGTGTGTGTGTGTGTGTGTGTATTAGAGTTTTCTTGAACAAAAAAAAGTGACAGATTTTTCAATACGAGATTATATCGGAGATTAAAATCATGCTGGGTTCACTTTTTATCCTAGCACATTTTAACAGACAGATATTGTATACACAGTGATACCTCAGTTTACGAATTTAATTGGTTCCGAGAAAGTGTGTGTAAGGTAAAAAGTTCGTTTTCCAAACATTTATTTCCCATAAGAAACCATTAAAATGAGAATAATCTGTTCCGAGATCCCCATAAAACATAATTTTCTACACAACAAGCATTAAAACTACACCAAATAGACATTATTTTACGTATAAAAAATGTGCTATTGTATTGTAATTAAAGAAATACACTACAGTATAATATTTTTTTTTAATTGAGCCATCAGCTTCAGGGTTTGACTTCAACATGTACATTCCATACAAAATTTAGCACCGAAGCAATTTACGACCAAATTCACCTTACGAACAACCGCTCGCGACACATGCCGCTCTAAACTGGGGTACATTCCATCCAAAATATAGCACCCAAGCAACTTACGACCAAATTCACCTTATGAACGATCGCTCGCGACACTTCCCGTATATAAAATGGGGTACATTCCATACAAAATTTAGCACCGAAGCAATTTACGACCAAATTCACTTTACGAACGACCGCTCGCGACATATCCCACTCATAAACTGGGGTACATTCATACAAAATATAGCACTAAAAGCAACTTACGACCAAATTCACCTTACGAACAACCGCTCGCGACACTTCCCGTATATAAAATGGGGTACATTCTATACAAAATTTAGCACCGAAGCAATTTACGACCAAATTCACTTTACGAACGACCGCTCGCGACATATCCCACTCATAAACTGGGGTACATTCCATACAAAATATAGCACTAAAAGCAACTTACGACCAAATTCACCTTACGAACAACCGCTCGCGACATATCCCGTTCATAAACTGGAATACATTCCATCCAAAATATAGCACCCAAGCAACTTACGACCAAATTCACCTTATGAACGACCGCGATGAATTTGAACTCTGCGCTGCTTAGGCAACAGAAACTTTCTTTAAGTCGACAAGAAGGCGAAGGAGACGATTCACCGCAGAAGGAAGCCCAGACACAATGGAAGCATTCGTCCTTTCACCGCTAGGCTGTTATCATCCAAAAACAGGGATGCTCCGAACGCTTAAAAAAAAAAAAAAATCACATTTGAAGATGTATTAGTGCATCCCAAAAAAAAAACACTTGCTGCCAATATTGGGGTTTGTGCGTCAGTGTGTGTATATATGTGTGTGTGTGTGTGTGTGCGTAGCTTCTACCAAATTCTCTTAGCGAGCGTCGCTAAGGTGCTTTAGGCATGGGATTAGCTAAAGGCTCATCGCACATTCCCCGACTGATTAAGAGGAAGTACAAGACAAACAGGAAGTTTGAATGAAAGCATTTTAAAAAATAAAATAAACCGCAAAGGCCATTTAGGACAATGTGAAAAAAAGCAAACTAAAATGAGGACCAAGAAGGAAATCGGGGGCAGAGGTGAAGACGGGGGAAGAAGAGGAACAAAATGGTTGCCGATGGTTGCATCATCGTGCTCACCCCGTGGCGACATGATGGAGAGAATAAGCCGCATCATCGAGCCAAGCGTGGAGGCAGCCGCGGGTAAAAAAATAAAATGTCCAGGGGGACGCCACCTTACCACGGACGAGCTTGGAAAGCCTTCAGAGATGCGCGTCTCAATTTGTGTGAAGGCCCCGTCACGCAATCATACGTTTATTTTTGGCAGCTGTCAATCAACCTGACACACTATTGGAAAAATAAGATTCTCATGCAAAATAAATAAATAAACAACTGTCGGACTGCTGAAGAGAACACGCTTGCAAACAGTGGCGGATCATCAAGGCCTGCAAAGCCTTCTCTGCTGGCCTAAAAATATCTGAATCGCAGATTGATGTTAATTATATTTTGTCCATGACTTCTTATGAAATAATTTCTGATTATTATTATTAGTATTATATATTACTATTATTATTTTATATTACTATTATTATTTCATATTATTATTATTATTTCATATTATTATCATATTATTATTATTATTATTATTATCATCATTATTGGCATTTCCATATTTATTATCATTATAATTATTACTATTATTATTATTATTATTATTATTATTATTATTATTATGTGTACCTGAGAAATACATTTAGATTTTCAAATGTGTCAAAGTGAACAACAACATATCAAGAAGGTGAAAAGAAATGAAAAGATTCATGTGAACTGTTGCAGGCCTTTTGAAGGCCTTTTGAAGGCCTTGTGATTAAAAAAATTTTTTTTAATGTAAATTATTTTGACAACAAATATTTCCAGTGAGAGTCAAGAAAACAGTTTTATTTATATACTCTTATAAGTGGTGGACCATCAGGGCCTGCAAGGCCTTCTCTCCCGCCCTAAAAATATCTGAATCACAGACTATTGTTAATTATATTTTGTTCATTACTTCCTATTAAATAATTGCCAATTGTCTTTCAGCTTCCTTTCACTACTTTTCCCCTGTTGTGCTGCTTCCAGATGTGTGTTTTTGTATTTAAGCATTTAACCAATCAAATTTCAGCTATTATTTGTTACCAGGGTTAGAAATCGACCTGGACGCCTTCACAATCAGTTCTGCAGGCCTTGGAGCATCAAATGTGTCGATCAAAGCGTTGCTCTCGAAAAAAAATATCAGATGTCGAGTTGGCAACACCTTCTTGAAGGCTCTTTTCACTAGCTAGTAGTGACAAGAGCATACTGGCCAGAGCTAGCACACTGTATTGGAAGCGAGCTTCATTAGCAAATATATTGTGTTGATTTAATAACCAAGGAATTGTAAAGAAACAACACCCACACATTGACACAGTGGCACATGTACGCTCTCGTCTACTCTCGTATGCTGTACGAGTAAATCAAAGACGATGCTTCTGTAGCGACTTGAAGGCCCACACTAATGACTTCCATCATGGCTTCCTGCGGAGAAGGAGAAAGGCTAGAGAAGAAAGCCAGCGAGCACTTTCCCGCCTTGCCATTGTCATTCACCCCGCGATAGCTTTTAGTGTTTGCCTCCAACTTAGCGGCCCCGTGGAGGGGGTAGTACAGTCGGGTCAATTGTTCCTGAAAAATGTAACCCGATGTGGTGTCTAAGAGGCCAACGAACGCTTCAGTCAATTATAAACAGCCTCGTTGCCAATGCGGTGCAACGTTGATCTGCATCAGTCGACTCTTCACATATTTCCTGGTCAAGGAGCCAAAGTGTGTAGCACTGGATGATTTGGTCAACTTTCAAACTAAAAAAAATAACGCTTTTAGTTGCGCGGAAAATATAGCAATCAATCCATTTGTTGTGTACAAGTCATCATTTTACGCTTTTACTATCATAAATAACCCAAAATATAATAGCGACAAAATATAATTCACACTAGTCCGTAATTCAGATTTTTTTAGGCCTGCAGAGAAGGCCTTGCTTATGTGCATGCCGGGTGTCTTTTAGAGCTGCAAGTTATTTGGAAAGGGTGGTCCCCATAAGCATTGAAAACATGAAAATGCATGTCTGTGTGTGTGTGTGTGTGTGTGTGTGTGTGTCTGTGTGTGAATGTGTCTGTGTGTCCGTAATTCAGATTTTTAGGCCTGCAGAGAAGGCCTTGCTTGTGTGCATGCCGGGTGTCTTTTAGAGCTGCAAGTTATTTGGAAAGGGTGGTCCCCATAAGCATTGAAAACATGAAAATGCATGTCTGTGTGTGTGTGTGTGTGTGTGTGTGTGAATGTGTCTGTGTGTGTGTGTGTCCGTAATTCAGATTTTTTAGGCCTGCAGAGAAGGCCTTGCTTGTGTGCATGCCGGGTGTCTTTTAGCGCTGCAAGTTATTTGGAAAGCGTGGTCCCCATAAGCATTGAAAACATGAAAATGCATGTCTGTGTGTGTGTGTGTGTGTGTGTGTGTGTGTGTGAGAGAGAGTGCGCGCGTGTGTGTGTGTGTGTGTGTGTGTGTGTGTGTGTGTGCGTGCGTGCGTGCGTGTGTGTGTGTGTGTGTCCGTAATTCAGATTTTTTAGGCCTGCAGAGAAGGCCTTGCTTGTGTGCATGCCGGGTGTCTTTTAGAGCTGCAAGTTATTTGGAAAGCGTGGTCCCCATAAGCATTGAAAACATGAAAACGCATGTCTGTGTGTGTGTGTGTATGTGTGTGTGGGTGTGTCTCTGTGTGTGTGTTTCCGTAATTCAGATTTTTTTAGGCCTGCAGAGAAGGCCTTGCAGGCCCTGACGGCGCACCACTGGGTTTTGCCATGCAAAAACGACTGATATAAAAAAAGTACAGTGATATCTCAGCTCACGAACTTATTTGGTTCCCGGAAAGTGTGTGTAAGGTGAAAAGTTCATCTGCTGAACATTTATTTCCCATAAGAAACCACTAAAAATGAGAATAATCCCTTCCCAGGTCCCCATAAAACATAATTTTCGACTAAATAAGCCTTAAAAGTACACAAAATAGACCGTGCGTGTGGCTGCCGCTGCTCACCCACAGAAAAACTTACCCCAGAGCTTGTTCACAATGGACATCCTCCTCCCCCTTCGCTCTCGGCTTCAAGACGTGCTTGTGATTTTCTGGGATGGTATTTGAGTCTATTGTGTGTCAAGACAGTGATGCGTGTTGAAGACATGACAATCTTGAACTGATGGATGGGAAGAAGAAAAAAAGATGTTTCTGCACAATTTCCCTTGTTGGAGAAGAGCTGCCAAGGTTGACGTTCCTGCCAAGGAAGAAAGAAGACATTTTCTCCTGATTGAAAATAAAAATGAAGGGCAAACTTCACTTTTCATTGCAATGCATGGCCAATACGTCTCAATGCAATAGTGACGTGTAGTTCGCGAACGAGCCGGTTCTTAGAGCCGGATCTCTGAAGTGAAAGAACAGAGCCGGCTCCTAACTAGGAGCCGGAAATGGGAGCCGACTTTTTTTGTCCTCTATTCCCGGCCCCCGGTCTTCGGTTAAAGCCGCACGTGATTGCTCGATATCCGTGGTAGAAGAGGGAGGGGAGAATTACAGACACATTATTATTAGCTATCTATTAGCTAGCTAGCTTTTTGTCTATTTGAGTTACTTCCGGGTTGAGTGAATGATGGGGCGTGTGGCTGCCGCTGCTCACCCACAGAAAAACGTATCCTGTGACTGTAAAGTGACCTTGTGAGTTTGAAAGGCACTTATAAATGAAATGTATTACTATTATTATTATTATTATTAGCTATCTAGCTAGTTTTTGTCTATTTGAGTTACTTCAGGGTTGAGTGAACGCTGGCGCGTGTGGCTGCCACTGCTCACCCACAGAAGAACTTATCCTGGTGACCTTGAGAGTTTTGAAAGGCGCTTATAAATGAAATGTATTATTATTATTATTATTATTATTATTATTTCTCGTCATAGACTTGCCCAGATACATCCCTGATTTATTGTAGTGCCCTAAACTCCATCTTTCAGTGCTGACCTTTGACCCCAGATGGACAAAATCTGCACCCTCACCGTTTGGATGACTCCCGGCAAGGACGAGAGGAACTCAGAGATGGGCTGTGATGATCCAATCGGTCCAATACAGAACGTGGTAAAAGTACCTTTTTGTACTTGAGACTATTCCAGTACATTTTAGTGAATGATGTACTTGTGATGTATTTGAAAAACGTTCATATCTAGAAGCGAAGTACTGGGTAAAAAGGTAATGCTGAAACGGCACTACTGTGCTGCCCCTTAGTGGAAAACGGGTGAATTGCAGCAGAAAAATCAAAAGAATTGGGTTCGATTGGATTCGCCTTGTACAGTAATACATACATTGGCTTACGAACTTCATTGGTTCCCAGACAGAATGTGTAAGGCGAAAAGTGTGTATCCCAGAAATTAATTTCCCATAGGAAACCATTAAAATGAGATTTTTTTTTATTGTTGCAAAAGGAAAATCAAAAACAAAAATAAATATTAAGCATTATTCCGGAAACCATTTGTCTAAAACCTTTCAAAATAGTTCTTCGTTCTCCCCAAACCACTTCATTCGTGCCGTATCCAGACTATCGTACGATTGTAAATCAATTGATGTACCAATCTCGCTATCGGCATATGCCAATAATCGATACAAAAAGGTAAGCGTACTGCTTTTTCCCCACAAGCTAGCGACAACACAATTTAAAATAGTGACGCTCGTGTTAGAAATATATGATTTCAAAATAAAATCACAGTTTGTAACATTGGTCGACAGCATTTAAATCAGTCCTTGCAGCATATATACAAAATAAAAACCTGATTTACAAATAGTTACATAACACATAAGTTATCAAACGTTTTTTTTTGTGCGATTTGTTGGATCGGAATCCAATGTTGTTCGGATTGATATATATATATATATATATATATATATATATATATTGTATATATATATATATATATATATATATATATTTTTTTTTTGTTTACATTCACCCACACGTGTGCCCTGAATCGCGGAAATATCAGCGACACGAGGCACCTAAACAGGAAGCAGCTACAAATATCCGAAAGCAGTGACAAAAGGCTTTGAGTCAGAGACAACAGGTACACCGAAATACTTCTTCGGCTATGACGCGTGAACAGAATCCAAAGTTGCGATCACGTAGAATGGACCACATCGGCAATGGACGTTGCCATGGAGGCAACGGCTGGAGAGGATAGCGTGAAAGAAAACAGGAAAGGAAGACATTTTATGCACAAGCTTACCTGCCAACTTTTGAACGCAGAAAAGCCGAGTAATACGCCGGGGTCCAGGTTACTGCGCATGCGCAGTAAGCTGCCTGCATTTCCGCTTGTTGGCTTTTTTTTTTTAAATCATTTCAAATAATGTACGGCGTACTATAAATTTTATACGGGAATTGTAATCATTTATACCAGCAGCTATTAGCCAAAGTTGACCACTATGAAAATCAAATTACAAACTGGCGTCATTTTCACCTTTTCTTGAGCGGAAGTCTAACTCCTGGAAATGCTCGGGAGTATTCCTTACAAAACGACAGTAGTTTTATTTCACTTTTCACACTTTTTTTGTGGATTTTTCTACGGAAGATGCCATTACAGAACGATGATAAAAACGACGCTAACTTTTGAGTCTCGATTGCAGAAATGAGCTGTCACGGGATTCCAAGGAAAGACTGGTACTAGGCGCATGCGCAGTACACCTAAAGGAAGCTAAAGCTAGCACTGTTGTCAAGCTAGTTCAATAATAATAAATAATAATAATAATAATAATAATAATAATAATACTTGCCTCTGTGACTGTAATACTATATTGTGTCCTTGGCATTTTCTGTGTAGCTCTTGATTTATAATTGTATTTTATTTATTGTATTCTATTTTGCCTACGCTTGTCTGTGACTGTAAAGTGTCCTTGAGAGCTTTGAAAGGCGCTTAAAATGTAATGTATTATTATTATTATCATTTTGACGATTTTGGATTTATTGTTTTGATTGGAAACCATAATTTTCATTATTAACCCGTAACCCGGAATGGGATAATGAAAACAGTAGTTTTTCCGGCAAAGCCGGAGTAGTTGGCAGGTATGCACAGGGTCAAAGTTCAGCAAAAAAAATCTCGTGTGTGAGCAAAATTTCACCATAACAGGCATGGTGGTCAGCTGTCGTCTTGATGATGTCACATTGTCATTTTCCACCGCCGGTAAATATGAGCGCTGTATGTAGAATTCACTCCACAACATCAAAGGCAACGAGACAGCTAGCAAAGTAGCACAACGACCACTGCCGGTAGGAGGATATTCTTTGGGAAAAAAGGGGGGCACGACAGAAGGTTGACTAGTTAACGGCCGACCGGCAGGATACGAACATGCTATTGGAATGTTTACCACACAAAGGCAAAACACAAGACAGGCGGAAATAGACGTTAGATGCTAGCTAGACGAGGGACAGGGCAAAGTCTACAAGACAAAGGCCTCTGCCCTTCAGACAACTGCCTTACGGTGTGGCGCTGTGTCCTACAAAGTGTTTCTGGACAATGCGTTTGCACGCAGGGAGGACCACTTTGTCCTAAAAAAGACAGATCACACGGACGGTGAGAAGGAAGGAAGGAAGATGTTTGCTCAGGGGCCAGAGATGCTCATCATCCAAATTTCAGTCTGCATAGAAGACAAAGGCTGCTTAAGCATCAAAATACTAGAAGAAACTAAAACCCCTCCCCACAAATCCCCACGACCCAATTGCACTTCACAATTAAAGGGCCGGTACGCAGGATTCCAGTGATAATATTGAGCTGCAAAGCCGCGACGGGCGAATGTCGTCCTCTCCCATCGCCATCCCACAATACTTTGCTTCCGTTTCTCCAGACATCGGCTAATTAGCTTAGCACAACTCCACTCGGAAGCCATTTCGGTCCATTGGAACAGCATTCGATGACACTTTTTAAAATCAGACCAAGGTCTCCGGTCCAGATCTACTGAAGGCCCGCTTTGAGGTGCGCTTGACATCGTAGAATCCCAGCAGGGGGGGCGCAAAGGTGCTATAATCTGGGGGCCTCTGCCAGCGTGTCACCATGGCTTTCTTGGCGAAAGGTTCAGACCTTGTCGGGTTGGGCGAGTTCCTGTTGATGCCGGAACCTCGGCGGCCGCCGGCGTTGGAGGCAGCGTGGATGGACGACAGGGGGGTGAACTCGGAAAGCTGACCCTGGTATACTTTATCGGCGTTCTGTGTGAGGATCGGAAAACAGAGAAAACTATTCAATATACACTGATACCTTGGCTGACGAACTTAATTGGTTCCCAGACAGAGTGTGTAAGGCGAAAAGTGTGTATCCCCAAAATTACTTTCCCATAGGAAACCATTAAAATGAGTATAATCCGTTCCACTGCGAGGCTAATAAAGGCAAATCTAATCCAATCCAATCCAGATCCCCATAAAACATAATTTTCTACTTTCTAATTTTCTAAGCCGTAAAATTACACAAAAAATACCTTATTTTATGTATAATAAATGTGCTATGGTATTATAATTAAAGAAATAAACTACTATATAATAAAGTCATTTTATTTACCTTTGTGATGGTGGTTGGTGGCTTGATGGAATGATCCCTTGTACATACTTTCTCTGCGATAATTTTACCTTGTTCATCATCATTTGTGTTCGGTTTAGCTGGGTTGATAGCTTTTTGCATCAAGTGTACAGATCTACTCTTCAAATTCTAAAGATGACTTGTGTGGGTTATTTGTGGAGCCTGATTCATGGTAATTTTAACCTTGCAGTCTACACTCTGCTTTTGAAATATCAAAGTTGAAACGAGTCCAAATTTCACTGTTTTCTATCCATTTTCTCACTCTCTCTCTGTTGTCTGCCTGTCTCTTTAATGTTTAAACCACCTCCCCTCACTGCTGCGTTCTTGACCAATCACGTGGCTTTAACCGAAGACTGGGGGGGGGGGGGTGGAGGACAAAAAAAATGTCGGCTGCCATTTTCTTTTTGGGAGAACGACTTCACTCTCTCTCTGCCTGTAATTTTTTTTTTAGGCCAGCCAGCCATTTTTGAGTGAAAATGACAAAAACCCTGGCACTGGAGTGGCCACATTTTTTATGCACATCATCTGGCAGTGAATGAGTGAATGAGAATGAACAAACCATGCACATCGAAACACAAGTGTTGACCCCAAAGATCCAAACATGCACAACCACCTGCTAGTTAAGTTTGAACTGCATTCATGTAAGAAAAAAAAGGAATTTTATTAGCAAAAGACACCCCACTCCACACCCACACAAACCCACACAATGTAGCTTTACCATGCTGAAGCCCTTCTAGGCTTGCGTGACAGCTAGCCCACCTAGCAAGGAGTCAGAACTCAGGCAGGCTTGGGCCTCCTCATAAGATCTACTATCCGTCACATGCTGCAACCACGAACATATATCACAACCACAGGTTGAGCAATACATTTGTCGCAACTGAATTCAAACATGACTTCGGTTTCATGCAAACAAAAAAAGGAACAGGGTGGTGAAAGAGGAAAGTGAAAGAGGGTTGAAAGGAAAAGCAGCGGACGGGTCACCTCAGGGGGGGTAGGATTAGAAACTGATTCTGCTGGAGGTCTGAGACAGCATAAAGATGGTGGAAGGCTGAGAGGCAAGGCATCGACGTTTCATCTGCCAGGTGGGGGGGCAGAATTTCAGGTTTGGGGGGTTGGGAAGGAAGAGCCAGGAGGTTAGGTGATAAGGAAAGGGCAGAAAGGTCACAGCTCAGATCACTTAAAGGATGTTCTATGCTTAGTCAACATGTGTTACTCGAATACACAATTGAAGCACAGACAACCTGGGGTCAATCTGAGGTCAACAGACACAGCAAGTTAAGGTGTCATCTTCATCTAGGAGATCTGTCCTTGGACAGAATTTAGGACTTGGGATACTCCTTTATCACCGAAGCAATTTACGACTTAAAACTCCTTCACAGGAAGAGCTCATTAGCCAGGTTACAAATTTATCAATGTTTGAGACAATGTTTTATTGCTTACAGCTGTTCGCGCTCAGAACGTTCCAGGGGCGTGGTATTCTAATCAAGAAAATTATGTTTTACTCATGTATCACTAAAATGTGCATATACTCTCAATAAATAGCTTGGCAGAGGGCTGAATAATTCAGGCGTTTGTCATGAATGGGTACGTCTCCTACCGGCAGTAAAGACAATCTTTCTGGGTTCGAGTCTTTGTCCACAGTGTCCGATCAAACGTCTCTGACAAAGGCGCACTGGCGTATAAGGCACAGTCATTTTTTTTTTAAAGAAAATCAAGGTTCTGGGTGCACCTTATAAACCGGAAAATACAGTAGTCACTTTCATCTTTTGACCCACAGCCACCGATTTCACACGACTTTGCCACAGTATTACCAAACTTGAAATCACACAATTATTGCTTCAAACCAATCTGCTCAATCAGGGGAAAAGGAAGATGTTACTCGCGCATGACTCCAGCAACGACTGCTGAGCTTACCTGTATACGTTCAGTGGTCGTAGGCCAAAGACACCTCCAGATGACCTTTTTTAGCACATCTGGCAAAAGACTGGCTGTAATCAACAGTACTATGCTAAGCCACGCGGGACCACTGGACAACATCTGCATGAAGACGTAGTACATCCTTTGATAGTTGAGGAAGGGCCTGCGGGACACCAGACCATGTCAATCAGAGAGAACATTACAGAGTCAAATGAGGACTGAAGGACCAAAACGCCTACCAGATGATTCCTCCCCATAGTAGAGAGAACACCACGAAGAAGATAAGTGAGCCCCATATTACAAAATGGTTGATCCAGGTCCAGTAAAGCGTATCGAGGGCTAACTGGAGGCGGACAAAGACATGTTGTCAATGTGGCTGAGCGCAACTTGCGTGGATACGGGCTACCTTGAACGTCACGATGAAGACCAGGGCTGTAAAGACCAGTGTCCCAAAGGTCCAGTTTCCAAACATCTGTCAGGAGAAGAATAATCAAAAAAAAAACTAGCGTTGTTGTTTGCTACCTGAAATCATTTTGATTTTGCAAAAACAAACGCTGTATAGTAAAACCTCAAAAAAATATCATTGGCGAATGTGCGTAAAGTCAACATGAGTCAATCAATCGACAGATGGTGAGTAGCGACATGAGGGAGGAACAATGGAGGAACGAACAACTTGAGTATCTTGTCACCCTTCAAGCATCCGCCCATGTTTTACAGATAATACAATGGCTCCTCGGTTTATGAACACCTTGCCTTACGAATTTTTCGTTTTACGAACGTTAAATTTATGAAAATTAAACCTTGGAATACGCACTACTTTTCGGGATACACATGGAGCGCCGCCCCACCATGGCTGGCGGTGTAATCTTCCGCGCAAGAACTACAAAGCACACGACCAAACAGCGCCCCAGCCGGCCTACCTTTGCACACCCCCTTTCACTGAGTGCACACGTCGATCGTCTTCATGGATTTTTTACAGTTACATTTGCTGTTTTGGGACCGAAAAAGACCACACCACAGGCTCGTGTTCAGCCGAATCAGACACAAAATAAAATTACAGTCGAGGAGAAGAAGGAGATCATTGAGAAACATGAATGAGGTGTGTGTTGCAGTTCAATTTGTTGCAGTTTTAGCACACTTTAAGTCATTTTTATTAGTGTTTTTCATTTGACTAAAATATCAGCCACACATGCTGATAGTTTTGGGTATTTTAGATGCTATAAAACGTTTTTCTGATGTCAGTTCGGAAACAAAAAAATGGTGTCGGTTGTCCTTTAATGGATGGTTCTGTATGAGGCAATGTGAGTGCTGATTGTGAGTCATGGGCACGCTTACCATCTGTGTGTTGGTTGTCATTAGCTGGGAGAAGCATAAAGAAAAGGCAACAGAAAGGTAAGAAGAGAACAAAACAAAGGCCAGAAAAAGAAAATCATAACAGCTGAAACACAGTTTGGCGGCAGGGGGGAAAAAAAAAACAACTAATAACACAGAACTGATGCAAAGAGAAATCACCAAGAAGCCGACAAAGTTTGTAGGATAGTAACGCTGGCCAATAATGAAGAGCAACAAGACAGATGGTGGTGACATTTGAGAAGACAGTCGAAAAGCTCGGACATCTAACACCCATCTGGCATGACAGCAGATCAAGCCATGACACTAAAACGAAGATTAAACTCGTTGAAACTCTAAATTGTTTCTGACTTGTGTCATGACCTTGGACTACATACCATTATTCCATTCTCTTTCCACATTGTTATTATAATGCATATGTGGAGCATGTCGCGGCTCGGAATTGAAGCGGAGTTAGGTGGGAATGGAGATCTGAGAGAATCTATTTTCATCAATGGATGCTACGGCTTCGTGTTTGCTTTATACATTTAACTTGTAGCAGACGTGCACATTTCACTGTGACGTCCCGATCCACTGGTGAAAAGGACGCTTTGATCCTCTGCTTTTTCATCTAGAGATGCCTCATACACTAAAGAGGGTACAGAAAGTGCTTAAGATTGAATGACTTTGTCCTTGTGATGTCATATTATTTTGTTATTTTGACTTCAAGATGGCGCCGCGAGAGTGGCTGCCTTTACAGCAGCTCCTGTGTTTTGTTTTTCTACTTCTTCCTTTCCTCTTCCTTCCATAACTTTGCTGCTGTGAAATGTAAATTCCTCCACTACGAGACTAATAAAGGCTAATACAATCCAATTATTATTATTGTTATTATTATTATTATAAAAATATTATTATTATTATTAATATTACAATTATTATTTTAATGAGAACTCACACTAGACTAAACCAAGTGTGTTATTGTGTACACGGCTGTCGCTACCTGTCCGTTGCTGGTAAAGGTGGTGTTGTCAAACAGGAAGTAAGCACCAAAGAACATCACAATGGCATCATATACACCTAAGAGAGTCCAATAAATGAAGGAGGGCCACCGTAGTAATGAGTTCTTGGCGATGTCCCTGTGAAGGTCAAGATAAACCGTGAACGTGAGTTAAAAACAACATCTACAGGTACTCATCGATACTTCATTGTCTCCAGACGCAGAAGGTCCATATCAGGATTTGATGAGGTCATTGGAGAGAGCTATTTTTGATTTAGAATACGGTAAACTGATGAACTGTATTTGAATACAGTTCATCCAGTTTACTGTATTCTACGGAACGGTTACTGTTATGTCAGAAATGACTGGACAATGGCAACACTTTAAAACCGAAGCAAATACAGTAATTCAAAGTGAAATTGGAAAGTAGATTTTCGGACCAAGAAAAAGGTGGTAGTAACAAATTACAGTCAATATATGATTATTTATGATCTGCAAAGTGGTCATGAGAAAACATGAAAATGTGTGTGTGTGTGTGTTTGATCCGAAAAGTGGTCCCCAGAAACCATGAAAACACGTATGTGTGTGTGCGTGTTTGTGTAAGTGATGATCTGAAAAGTGGTCCCCAGAAAACATAAAAACACGTTAGTGTGTGTGTTTTTGTAAGTGATCTGAAAAGTGGTCTCCAGAAACCGTGAAAACACATACGTGTGTGCGGTTTGATCTGAATAGTGGTCCCTAGAAAACCTGAAAACACATACGTGTGTGGGGTGTGTGTTTGTATCAGTGATCTGAAAAGTGGTCCCCAGAAAACCTGAAAACACATGTGTGTGTGGTTTGATCCGAAAAATGGTCCCCAGAAAACATGAAAACACGTGTGTGTGTGTGTGATCTGAAAAGTGGTCCTCAGAAAACATAAAAACACGTAAGTGTGGTTTGATCCAAAAAATGGTCCCCAGAAAACATGAAAACACAAATGTGCGTGTGTGTGTGTGTGTGTTTGGTTTCATCTGAAAAGTGGTGCCCAGAAAACATGAAAATACAAATGTGTGTGTCTGTGTGTGTGTGTGTGGTTGTGTCAGTGATCTGAAAAGTGGTCCCCAGAAAATATGAAAACACGTATACAAATGTGTGTGTCTGTGTGTGTGTGTGTGTGTGTGGTTGTGTCAGTGATCTGAAAAGTGGTCCCCAGAAAATATGAAAACACGTATGTGTGTGTGTTTGGTTTGATCTGAAAAGTGGTGCCCAGAAAACATGAAAACACAAATGTGTGTGTCTGTGTGTGTGTGTGGTTGTGTCAGTGATCTGAAAAGTGGTCCCCAGAAAACATGAAAACACAAATGCGTGTGTGTGTGTTTGGTTTGATCTGAAAAGTGGTCCCCAGAAAACATGAAAACACAAATGTGTGTGTGTGTGTGTGTGTGTGTGTGTGTGTGTGTGTGTGTGTGTGTGTGTGTGTGTGTGTGTGTGTGTTGTTGTCACTCAGAAAGCACCAATGTCAGATGAGCAGAGTCAGTAAGTCAATTACGGCGAGCTCCAACCTGTACAGGGACGGGTCCTTCTTCAAGATGTCCATGTTGACGTGCTGTTCGATGAGACTGTAGACCAAAATGGGCAGGGAAGTGAAACTGATGTTGTACAGTGTCAAGTAGGCTGTATCATAGAGTGGCTGAAAGTGAAGAGAAATTCCATGAGTGAGACATTTGTGGCTTCAGCTGCGCTAGTGCGAGTGCACCTCTACCTGTTGTGAGAAACCACAGAAAAACTGGTAGAGGAACTGCGGGAAAATGAAGCAGACATTCTGCGGGAAAGAAAAAGCAGAAACCGGGTGGGTCTATCCTGCATCTTTCATGAATATAACACGGAATCTACACCAAAGGTACCTTGTAAAAGAAGTACTGTACAAGTTCAGAGATGCGTATGTAGTAGTAATGTCCATGAACGAGGAGAATCTTCTTCAGGTGTTTGAATTTGGGAATGGCGTAGTCGCTGTTCCTCACCGCCTGACGTCCCTCTTTACCCATGATACCTAAGTGACAAGGTCAGTTACAGGTACTATCCGGCTAGACTTACGACGAGTTCGTAAGCCAAGGGGTTCGTAAGCCGAGGTATCACTGTATTTGGTACCGTGAAATGCTCCGATATTTGAAATTTACCGATGCCAACGTGAGCTTCGAGGATCATGCTGACATCATTGGCTCCGTCTCCAACGGCAAGTGTGATTGGGTGCTCCTTGGAGGTTTTGATCAGCTTCACAATCTAGAAAGGGGCAAAAATCAGAATACAACACCTCCTTTACAAGTGTCAACCTTTCCTCCTCTATTTTAGAAAATAAAAATCGGTCAATTTCGACACAAAGGTTGTGCCTTGGTACCGTACCTGCGCTTTCTGGAGCGGTGCCATTCGACAGCAGAGGACGGCGCTGCAGTTGCGGCAAATTTCTAAGAAAATCTCTTTGTAGTTTCCCGAGTTGGAGTCCTTCATTACCGTCGACAGAGTTGCTCCGTCAATGATGAGGCCATAGTCCAGGTAGTCACCCGATAAACTGCAGTCACAATTCCGCAAGATCACACTCGGTGTGCTACCTATGCGACTTCCAGCTGCTATACAGTGGCTTACGATCTTAATTGGTTCCCAGACAGAGTGTGTCAGGAGAAAAGTGTGTATCCCAAAAAATAATTCCACATAGCAAACCATTAAAATGAGAATAATCCATTCCCAGGTCCCCATCAAACATAATTTTCTACTTTTAAGCCTTAAAACTACACAAAATTACCTTATTTTATGTATAATAAATGTGCTATGGTATTATAATGAAAGAAATAAACGGTACTGTATAATAAAGTGGTTTTATTTACCTTTGTGAATGGTCGTTGATGGCTTGATGGAATGGAGTGGCCGCTTTCACCAGCATTAAAAACTTGAGAGGAACGTAGCCTTCTTTCGCCATCTTGAGGAATGATCCCTTGTAGGTGCTTTCTCTGCGATAATTTTATCTTGTTCCTCATCAATTGTGTTCTGTTTAGCTGAGTCGGTAGCTTTTAGAATCAAGTGTACAGATGGCTTTTGCTGTTTTTTTGTGGAGCCTGATTGATGGGATATTTTAACCTTGCAGTCTACACTCTGCTTTTGAACTATCAAAGTTGAAACGAGTCCAAACGAGTTCACTGTTTTCTATCCATTTTATCACTCACTGTGTTCTTGACCAATCACGTGGCTTTAACCGAAGACTGGGGGCGGGAAATAGAGGAGAAAAACAGTCGGCTGCCATTTTCTTGTTAGAAGAACGGGCTCGTTCGCCAACGACAAATCACTCATTGTGGCGTTCCGTGTGTATCCCAAAAAATAGTTTGTATGCCAAGGTTTTCATAAATGTAGCGTTCGGAAACCGGAAAGTTCGTAAGCCAAAGGGTTCGTAAACCGAGGTATCACTGTACTTCCAAAAATCAGGGACATATTTTAAAACACACCCAGAAATGTCCCTGCTCATGCCGCCATGCTGCCTGAGGACGGTTCTGCTCAGATCAAACAGGACATCGTGAAGACTCTGCTCTTCTGTGCGCTTGGTGGTCAGCTCCAGGATCTGCGTGTTGCGGTGGAAGAGCTTGCTGGCGTAGCAAGTGGCGGCTGCCGTCTCCATCTTGTCGCCGGTCAGCACCCAAACCTTCATTCCAGCTTTGTGCAGGGACTCAATGGTGTCTGCTGCTTTTTCTTGGAGTCTGCAAAGGTCGAGTTTTGGTCCAAGACGTTGGTTATCTATCTATTAGCTACCTACTAGCTGGATAGCTAGCTTTCTATCTGTATTTAATAGTGACATTCACTGTATTAGCTAACTAACTAGCTATAAGCTATAGAGCTTTCTAGGTGGCTAGCTATCTAGCTACCTATCTGTTAGGCTATCTATTAGCTATCTACTAGCTGGCTAGCTAGCTTTCTATCTGTATTTAATAGTGATATTCAGTGTATTAGCTAACTAACTATCTAGTTATTAGCTATTGAGCTTTCTAAGTGGCTAGCTATCTGTTGGTTATCTATTAGCTATCTACTAGCCTGCTAGCTACCTTTCTATCTGTATTTAATGGTGAAATTACGTGTATTAGCTAACAAACTATCTAAATATTAGCTTTCGAGGTGGCTAGCTATCTAGCTAGCTATCTGTTGGCTATCTATTAGCTATCTACTAGCTGACCGGCGAGCTTTCTATCTGTATTTAATAGTGACATTCAGTGTATTAGCTAACTAACTATCTAGTTATTAGCTATTGAGCTTTCTAAGTGGCTAGCTATCTGTTGGTTATCTATTAGCTATCTACTAGCCTGCTAGCTACCTTTCTATCTGTATTTAATGCTGAAATTACGTGTATTAGCTAACAAACTATCTAGCTATTAGCTAATGAGCTTTCTAGGTGGCTAGCTATCTAGCTAGCTATCTGTTGGCTATCTATTAGCTATCTACTAGCTGGCCGGCGAGCTTTCTATCTGTATTTAATAGTGACATTCAGTGTATTAGCTAAGTAGCTATCACCTACCTGTCTTCTACGGCGGTGGCTCCTAGCAGGATGAGGTCTTTCTCAATCACGTCATAAGCCTCCGCCAGACGTTTCTCCCTGTCCTGTAGTGCCAACTTGGCTCGACTCAAAAGTAAGCACACCTCCTGGTACTGCGCCGGACTGAGCGGCCGGTATGCCACGCACAGCGTTCGAAGACCCTCCTTGGAGGAAATTCAGTTGGCAGATGATGAATTCAGAAGTGATAGATCGATATCAGGTGGATTTTTGTTTTTGTGTATTGCGAGTCTAGTCTCACCACGGCATTGTGCTCCACCCGAGCTCGGACTTGATCGACCTTGCCTGATATCACTCTTGGGAAGATGGAGGAGTCTGCCCCTTTGCAGAATAGGTACAGCTCACCTATGGATGGGCAAATCAAAAAAACAAAAACAAAAAAAAAAACGTATAAAATGGATTAAATATGTCAATGTGATGATGAGGTAAACCAAAATAGAATATCTTGATTTTACCGCTACTGGCCCTGACAATGACGCTCATCCTCCTTCTGACAGAGTCAAAGGTCAGAACTTCCAGGAGTTCAAATCTGATTGGAGGGTGAGGATGGGGGAGGGGGGAAAACGACATTGGATGCAATTATTATTATTATTATTAATAATAATAATATAAATAATACATTTCATTTATAAGCGTCTTTCAAAACTCTCAAGGTCACTTTACAGTCACAGGATACGTTTTTCTATGGGTGAGCAGCGGCGGACACACATGCCAGCGTTCACTCAACCCGGAAGTTAATAGATAGAACGCTAGCTCGCCAGCTAGTAGATAGCTAATAAATAGACACCCAGGTAGCTCTATAGCCTATAGCTAGATAGTTACTTAGCTAATACACTGAATGCCACTATAAAATACAAATAGAAAGTTAGACAGCCAGCTAGTAGATAGCTAATAGATAGCCAACAGATAGCTAGCCACCTAAAAAGCTTTATAGCTAATAGCTAGATAGTTAGTTAGCTAATACACTGAATGTCACTATTAAATACATATAGAAAGCTAGCCAGCAAGCTAGTAGATAGCTAATAGATAGCCACCTAGAAAGCTCTATAGCTTATAGCTAGTTAGTTAGCTAATACACTGAATGTCATTATTAAATACAGGTAAAAAGCGAGCCAGCCAGCTAGTACATAGCTAATAGATAGCCAACAGATAGCTAGCTGGATAGCTAGCCACCTATAAAGCTCTAGAGCTAATAGCTAGATAGTCAACTCCAAGCTAATTTTGTGTTGTGTCATATTATTAGTTTTTTTGTCTTCAAGATGGCGTTGCGAGAGTGGCTGCCTTTACAGCAGCTCCTGTATATTTGTTTTTCTATTTCTTCCTTTCCTTTCCTCTTACTTTTATCCCTTTGCTGGCTAAACCAATTATTAGTCCTGCAGAGAAACTGAAATATATATTTTTAAAAAGTATCAAGAAGGTAAACTAACCTCTCAATCTCTTCCTCTCGGTTCAGGATCTCCATGTGACTGTCTTTGAGTCTTAGATACGTGAAGCCAAGTCTAGGGCAAAACAAAAATATTGCATGCAATGCGCATATTTTAAATAAAGATCCTGAAATATTTTGAATCGAAGGATGTATGTGCATGTTGGCCACCTCTTCATTCCCTCGACAAGCGCCACCTCATCCGGAGACGACGAGATGTAGAAGGAAGTGGACTTGCCATGGTGGATCCCCTGCTTGATGCCATCGACCGTCTCCTCCTCTTTCACTTGCACAGTGTGGCATAAGCACAGCGCACGGAAAAACAACTCCTCGCGCTCCTGTTGGTTTTGACAGGCAACACGAGTACAGTGATACCTTGGCTTACGAACAGAGTGTTTAAGGCGAAAAGTGTGTATCCCAAAAATTAATTTCCCATAGGAAACCATTAAAATCAGAATAATCCGTTCTCAGGTCCCCATAAAAGATAATTTTCTACTTTCTAATTTTCTAAGACTTAAAATTACCTTATTTTATGTATAATAAATTTGCTATGGTGTTATCATTAAAGAAATAAACTGTACTGTATAATAAAGACATTTTATTTATCTTTGTGACGGTCGTTTATGGCTCGATGGAATGGAAACGTAAAATATAGCTATATGCCGAGGAATCTTTGTAAAATACGCTCAGTGGAAGTCATTTGAAGTGATTTTGTCTGGAGCGTCAGTTGTCCTTTAAACCTACTTATATAAGCCATAAACATACATCCCATACTAAATATAGCACTGAATCAACTTACGAACAAATGCGCCTTCCGAACGACTGTCCGGAACGTATCTCGTTCGTAAGTTGGGGAGCGTCTGTACTGCGGACAAAACAGTCGACACGTGGCTTCACTTACCCTGGCCTCAGGACCTGGTGATGTGTCAATCATGTCCATGCTATCTGCACCGGGCAAAACCTAAATACACAAAAATAGGAATGCAGGAAGTAAGGGATCCTGGAATTAATTGTAATTATTAGAATGATTATTATGATTATTGATTTCACTATCATTTGATGAAAACAAAACACACAAGGGTTGTATGGTCACCTGTCCATTACAGATCGCTTGGGCGACATAAACATGTCCATCCACACAACACTCGATAAACTCCATGTTGTTCTCCGTCAGCGTCCCCGTCTTATCAGTAAACACATACTCCACCTGGAGAGAAGATTTCAAGGCTACATCGATCAACATGCTAACTGGAGAAATGCTATCACACAAAACGGCAAGACAACGGAGAACCTGTCCCAGTTCTTCATTAAGGTCTGACGTGTTGACCACGGCTCTCTCGCCAAGCTCTTGGTCAAACATCTCATCATCCCACATCATGAAATAGGAACCCAAGAACTTCTGCATCTCCACCGTGACGTACATGGAAACGGGGATAATGTAGTTGAATAGGACCATGAAGGCCAGGAAGTCTGTGAAGGCCCTGATCACCTGCAGAGGCATGAGGAGACGGTGAGAAGTGTTCAAAAAACGTCAAGATCAAGAAATAAGCGGTAGTGTGATAGACTCACAATGTTTCTCTGCCTCTCTGCTTCAGTTCTCTGATCGTACCAGGGCTCGTCTCTGATTGGGTCAGCCTGCCACGCATATTTTAGCACTGTGTTGACAAAGGCCTTGCTGATGAGAATGCATAGGTAGACCACCAAATAGGCGTTCATTGACCTGCCAATACAAAACCGGTTAAATCACCAGACTAATTAAATCCTCTGCACAAAATGTGTTTGGATATCCAAGCCAATGTACAGTGATACCTCGGTTTACGAACCATTAGCTTACGAACCTTTCAGTTTACGAACGTTACATTTATGAACATTTTACCTTGGCATACAAACTATTTTTCGGGATACACACGGAGCGCAACAATGGGTGATGTGACGTTGGCGAACGAGCCCGTTCTCCTACCAACAACATGGCGGACTGTTTTTGTCCTCCATTCCCCGCCCCCAGTCTTTGGTTAAAGCCACGTGATTGGTCAGGAATGCAGCAGTGGGGGGCGGGGGGTAAATATTAAAGAGACAGGCAGACGACAGAGGGAGAGTAACAAAATCGATAGAAAACAGTGAAATTTGAACTCGTTTCAACTTCGATAATTCAAAAGCAGAGTGTAGACTGCAAGGTTAAAATATCCCATCAATCAGGCTCCACAAATAACCCGCACAAGCCATCTGTACACTCGATGCAAAAAGCTATCAACCCAGCTAAACAGAACACAATTGATGATGAACAAGGTAAAATTATGGCAGAGAAAGCACCTCCAAGGGTTCATTCCTCAAGATGGTGAAAGAAGAAGGCTACCTTCCTCAGCAAATGTTTCATGCTGATGAAACCGGTCACTCCATTCCATCAAGCCTTCAACGACCATCACAAAGGTAAATAAAATGACTTTATTGTATAGTACAGTTTATTTCTTTAATAATAATACTATAGCACATTTATTATGCATAAAATAAAGTATATTTTGTGTAGTTTTAAGGCTTAGAAAATTAGAAAATTATGATTTATGGGGACCTGGGAACGGATTATTCTCATTTTAATGGTTTCCTATAGGAAAATAATTTCTGGGATACACACTTGTCGCCTTACATACCCTGTCTGGGCACCAATTAAGTTCGTAAGCCAATGTATCACTGTAGTTGTCTTTTTTTGTAGTTGCATTGATAGGAATGTAAAGAAAAGTTTACTTTTCTACTGCAGAGCGTTTCTGAGACTTGGACTGGTAGTTAAGAGCCATCTTGGTTTCCATCCCAGTGTAGATGGCAACTGCTGAAATAAGGAAATGGCAGACATATTTGTGGGATGAGAACCTTTTCTTGAGGGGAGGACTGACAAAACACATGAACAAATATGATGGTTGAAATCTTCCGCCATTTTGTTCCATTACCATAAATGTATTCTGTGTTCTTCAACGTGGCTCCTCGGAGAAGCAGGTTCTCGGATCCCAAAGGCCTGCGAGCACCAACAATTTGAAGTCATTCACTGCCATACTCAAATTTATTTGGGAATTGAAAATAGGATGTGAGCGCCATTCCCGAATTTGCTCGGGTTTTGGTTTTTCTTGTGGCGACGTGCCGATAAAGCGCTGGTCAGACCTCTGGCAACGTTTTTTTTCCTTATATTGTATTTTGACAGCCATCAAATTCAAAATGGCATGAATATTCGCGACAAAAAATAACTAGCTCTAGGTAGCTAGCTAGCTCTCTATTGGTTTGACGTGGTTTGTTATCGAGTGGAGTACTTTTGCTTTTTTGGGACCGAAAAAGACCCCACCACAGGCGAGTGTTAAGCCGAAGAGGAAACAAAAGAAAATTACGGTCGATCAGACAAAGGAGATCATTGAAAAAACACGAACAAGATGTGCGTTTGTGTGACTTAGCGTCCCAGTAGCAGTATGCTAAGTCGACCATTGCTTCGTGCGGCTAAGAGTGTTTCTCTGTTTTCTAAGCAACGGTCTCAGGCAATAGAAGACGTTGAAAAACCACTTCTGATTTGGATTAATGAAAAGCAGCTAGCAGGGTACAGTGTGAGTGAGGGTATTATCGCCGAGAATGCACGGCAACTTGTGAAAGGAAAACATGGTTATATTACCTTGCCACTGGCTCATTCGTCATGTAAATGTTGATGCGACCAACAAACCTATTGAGAAAAAAAAAAAAATAAAAAAATAAGAAGAAATATCGATGAGAATGTTTCTTCAGCCATCATCTGTACTTCTTTGAAGGTGTCGGACGTTTCGCTTCTTATCCAAGAGGCTTTGTCAGCAAACTAAAATCTTTTGCTGGTAGTTTTGACCCTATATATATATATCTTTACTGTCCAGACGTGGCGGTGCCAGACTCTGCTATGATTGGTCCCTGCTTTCAGGTTGGGGACTACTCCCTGCGGCTACACTGATTACTTCTATTGTCCTGACCGATTACTTCTATTGTCCTGCCTGAGTATGGGGCCTACGACTGGCCTGATTGCCCCATTTGCTCTGGTATCACCTCATCAGCATAATTAAGCCTATGTTGCCTAAGAAGTCGCTTGTATGAGCGATCCAAATTGAACCACACCCCACCATGGCGATTTAGTGAAGGGTTTTGCTGTTTTATGACCTTTCAAATCATCTATTTTCTTTCGCGAAGATTTTAACCTCATTGTCCTCAAAGGAGTGGTTGCTAGCGTTTAGATGGATATGTACTGCCGATTGAGGCCCACCAGTATTATCCCTGGGATGTGGATAAAGTCTTTTTTTGTGAATTTGTTTAGTCTCCCCAATTTATTGCTCTTTACAATTGACAATTTTTACAATGTATTGAATAAACTACATGACTGTGTTTTTTATTTGGCAGCCTATCTTTTAGATGGACTAATTTTTGCCTTAAAGTGTTTATCGCTTTGAAATAAGTCGGAATTTTGTCTTGCCAAAGGACTCGTAGTTTTTCAGAAACCCCTGCACTGTAAGGTACTGCTACTCCTCTCCTTTTAGTATCTTCAGTATTTTTGGTTTCATTCCCTATTCTTTTCTTTTGACATTTGTTAAAAGCACTACTAAAGAGGGATTAAGAAATATGTCTGGCAATATGAATTCCTGGCTGGTATACGCCGGAGTAGGTTTGACTGACTTGTACAGATCCGGTTGTGGTTGTTCACATTCGATGGTAGCGTGGACAGAGTCCACCTCATTCTCGGCGTTGTAAGCTTTGGTGTCCTGCACTGCATAGTATGTCTGGAGGAAAGTGGAGGAAATATCAAAGATTCTTGACGCGGTCCAGAATGATCGTAAATGCTCAAACTCACCTTGTGACTGCTTTCGCCATCCAAACTGGCTGTGGTGACATGGCAGGTGCCGTCGTCCCGGGATGAAGACAAGAGAATGAGATCGCAGGGGAACGATTCGTCTTCCTTTACAAAGACGATGTCGCCCACCTGAGGCAAAGACGGCCAAGAGGGATTTAATATCGAAATGTGTGTCTGAATGCATTTGTGACCCCGTCAGAGATGTTCGGTCGGACACTGCGGACAACGGCTCGAACACAGAAAGATTGTCTTTTACTGCCGGTAGGAGACGCAGCCATTCATGACAGACGCCTGAATTCTGCAGCCCTCTGCCAAGCTATTTATTGAGAGTATATGCAAATTAAAGTGATACATTAGTAAAACATAGTTTTCTTGATTAGAATACCACGCCCCTGGAACGTTCTGAGCGCCAACAGCTGTAAGCAATAAGACATTCTTTTCCATGAGGTGATTAATTTGAAACATGGCTAATGAGCGCTTCCTGTGCAGCATGTTCTAGTCGTAAATAACTTCGGTGATAAAGTTTTCGTGATTACAATACCACATATTTTATGTTATTATAGTATAGTATAGTATAGTATAGTATAGTATAGTATAGTATAGTATAGTATAGTATAGTATAGTATAGTATCTTATTTTACTTTATATTATATTATATATTACATATTACATGTTATATGTTGTATGTTATATGTTATGTTATATGTTATATGTTATATGTTATATATTTTATGTTATATATTATATATTATATACAGTAAAGTCTCGTTATATCGATAGTCAAGGGAGTCCGAAAAAATATCGATATAACCGGGACTATCGATATATCCGATATCGATATAACGAGACTTTACTGTATTATATATTATATATTATATTATAATACCATAGCACATTTATTATACATAAAATAAGGTATATTTTGTGTAGTTTTAAGGCTTTGGAAAGTAGAAAATTATGTTTTATGGGGACCTGGGAACTGATTATTCTCATTTTAATGGTTCCCTATGGGAAATTATTTTTTGGGATACACACTTTTTACCTTACACACTCTGTCTGGGAACCAATTAAGTTCGTAAGCCAAGGTATCACTGTATACTGTATGACTAAGAGGAATGAAACCTGGCTTTGGTATGAGGCAAATGGCCACGTTGTTCGAGTCGGCCAGGCATATGCACACAAACGTACCCGCAGTTTGCGACTCTGCTTGCGGATCACTTTGCCACGTTGCAGAACATGGACAGGACACTGGTTGACAGCGTTGTCGGCTTTGTGTCTCAGCCAGTCCTCGTAACCCTGAGAAATAGAGAATGGTCCAATGACGGATGGTGACAAAGGAGAGCACGGCGCGGCATGACATCAGGCTTTTCGGCTTCCCACCTGCTTGATGGCCGTAACTGTGATGACAAAGAAGAGCGGCAGTCCGCTGGTGACTGGACTGGTTGGCGTGTCAATGATCAACTGCAAAAACACAAAGGAAACAAGCAGTGAGTGGCCATTGAACGCGGTTCACATTTCCCTTCAAATTCAAAAGCCACAGAGATAACTGATTCAAATCAGTGTGAGTTTAACTCATTCACTTGCCAGACGATGCGCAAAAATGTGTCCACTCCAGTGCCAGGGTTTTTGTCATTGTCACTGGAATTCCAGGACCCACAGAATATTGAGTTTTAGGACTACATAAATATTCAATGCAGCTTTAGAAAAACACGTTACTACAAAAACGTTCGTATGTACTGTTGTTCGTAACTCGAATGTTCGTAAGTAGGGGAGCGTCTGTAATTTTCGGACTAAAGAGCACACCTGATTATAAGCCTCGCCCAGTACATTTTTTAAGGAATACATCTGTGTAAGCTCTCAGTCGTACAGGAGTGGTCCATCGATGAGAAGGTTTCTTCAGCCGTCATCTGTACTTCTTGGAAGGTGTCGGACCTTTCAGTTCTTATCGCTTTGTCAGCGAACTATATATATTTTTTTTTTTGCTGGTAGTTTTGGCCCTATCGCGTGTGGCTGCCACTGCTCACCCACAGAAAAACTGATCCTGTGACTGTAAAGTGACCTTGAGAGTTTAGAAAGGCGCTCAGAAATGAAATGGATTATGATTATATATATGTATGCCTACTGTACAGATGTGGCGGTGCCAGACTCTGCTATGATTGGTCCCTGCTCTCAGGTTGGGTGGAGCAGAGGACTATTCCCTGCGACTACACTGATTACTTCTCTTGTCCTGACGGATTACTTCTATTGTCCTGCCCGAGTATGAGGTCTACGACTGGCCTGATTGCCCCATTTGATCTGGTATCACCTCATCAGCATAACTAAGCCTTTGTTGCCTAAGAAGTCAGTTGTAGGAACGACCATGGCGATTTAGTGAAGGATTTTGTTGTTTTTCATAATTCTCTTCATGTTACCCGATTTACACAAAGGATGCAGATACGACCTGATGAGTATTTCTTCTGTTATTGTTCCAAACTGTCCCCGAGTTAAAGTATGAAAATATAACCAACTGAAGTATAATGTTACCTGAACCAGAAAAATGATGAGAAAGTAGAAGTTGGCAATTCTCCTGAACTGTTCAAACATATTCTTAGGGATGAAGTTCCAAAATGTGTACTGGGAACACAAAACAGTAGAGTCAGTTTCGGCATCAGTGACAATGAAGTAAAATGCAGAATGCACAACAAATGGATGAATAAACTAGTTTTCAAATCTGAAGTCAAGAATAAGGACTGTTATTGTGGTTTACATACGGCAATTTGAAAGTTTTGGTTCGGACTTTAGCAAGCATCAGGGAATTTCACATGCTTGATTTTCTTTCGCGGGCCGAATAAAATGATGTGGCGGGCCGGATTTGGCCCCCGGGCCTTAACTTTGACACCTTGGCATAGGCAATCCGATTTTATGAAGATTTGACCACAGAAATCAGATGATCCAGAACTGTAGACGGTGATACAGTGATACCCTGGCTTATAAACTTAATTCGTTCCCAGACAGAGTGTGTAAGGCGAAAAGTGTGTATCCCAAAAAATAATTTCCCATAGGAAACCATTAAAATGAGAATAATCCGTTCCCAGGTCCCCATAAAACAACATTTTCTAAGCCTTAAAACTACACAAAATAGTTCGTATGCCAAGGTAAAAATTTCTATATTGCTATAAAACGTTTTTCTGATGTCAGTTGGGAAATAAAAAAAATGGTGTCGGTTGTCCTTTACGTTCGTAAACCGAAACGTTCGTAAACCAAGGGGTTCGTAAACCGAAGTAACACTGTAAATGGATTCCGGAGTGACTGGCAATCATGTGCTTTTACTGACCTTCGAGGAGACGATCCTGTTGTCCGGGAATCTTTGTTGTATGAAGGCTTCCGTCCCCGGAGGAGGCTCCTTGTGTCCAATATAGATTGTCCTACTGTCCACCCAGTTCTCCTCACCCACACACTGCCGGGGAATTCATCACAAAATGTATACAGGTTGTTACAGCGCATTGAAAGAAGCTTTATTTTTAGCTTATACGTTTTCTGGGACGCTACATTGCTGTCATTTACGGCTCGAATTAATCTGGGAGGACTTCTTTAATCAATTGCAAACATTTATGCTTTCCTCTTCAGAACTATTTGAATCATATTCAAAAATATCAGCCTGCGTGTTTTGAGTATTTTAGATGCTATAAAACATTTTTCTGATGTCAGTTCGGAAACAAAAAAATGGTGTCGTTTGTCCTTTAATGCATCATTTCAACAGCAGTTTCTCATGTGACGCCTGGAACTTGTCTGACAAATAATCATGATGAAAGAGCTATTTGTCCTCCATGAACAGTAACTTATGTTTCCAGAGATACGGAGTCGCGTGTGATCCATTCTGGTATGCAGACGATGCAAACTCTCATTCCCACAGTCACCCGCAAACGCCAACGTGTAAAAACCGGCCATTCCATTCCATCTAGCCATCAATGACCATCACAAAGGTAAATAAAACAACTTTATTATATAGTACAGTTTATTTCTTTAATTATAATACCATTGCACATTTATTATACATAAAATAAGGTATATTGTGTGTAGTTTTAAGGCTTAGAAAATTAGAACATTATGTTTTATGGGGACCTGGGAACTGATTATTCTCATTTTAATGGTTTCCTATGGGAAATTAAGTTTTGGGATACACACTTTTCGCCTTACACACTCTGGGAACCAATTACGTTCGTAAGCCAAGGTATCACTGTATTGTTAAAAATGTAATGTATTATTGGATTGGATTGGATTTGCCTTTATTAGTATACTGTATTATTATTATAGCACTGAAGCAACTTACAAACAAATTCACCTTACGAATGACCGCTCGGAACGTATCTCGTTTGTAAGGTGGGGAGCGTCTATATAAGCTATTCTACAACCCTGGAAAGTAGTCACAACATAATTTGGACACAATTAGCAAGTGAAATACCTCATGGACTGTTTTATTAAACACTGAATTTGTGGACAGTGACCCTTGAACTGATGTCGCTCGCGATGATTTTGATGACGAGCGACGGTCCATCGATGAAAAGGTTTCTTCAGCCGTCCGACACCTTCAAAGAAGTACAGATGACGGACGGCTGAAGAAACCTTTTCATCGATGGACCACTCCTGTACGACTGAGAGCTTAAACGGACGATGTTCCATTTCTTTGGTAGACTTCTCAGGTCATCGTCGCGCCGCTATCGATTGAGTTCAACTTCCACCGGCAGTCAAGCTTTTTGCAGAAAAGCCCGTCTGAGTTTAATCAAATCAGATGGCATCCTTACAAAATAAAACTCGTCTTCTACGATGAAAGCGGATCATGTGAACTGTGATCTGGAGGCTTTGTGTGTAACTGGAGACATTAGGCCTGTCCTGAACCCTGGTCATCTCTTTGTGTGGCGTTTCATGTTTCAGGACATGGTAGCGTACGGATGTTTATTTATAGTTTGAGGGGAAGCGTTTGTGGTCAGGATGGAGGGAAGACGGGATGATGGGAGATTGTTAAACTTTATACAGTACAGTGCTACCTCGGTTAACGAAACCCTTGGCTTACAAACATTTCAGTTTATGAACGTTAAATTTATGACAATTTTACCTTGGAACTACTACTAATTTTACCTACGAACTTTTTTTCGTACATGGAGCTGCCTCAATGAGCCCCTTCTTCTAACAAAATGGCAGCCGACTGTTTTTGTCCTCTATTCCCTGCTTTGATTTGTTCAAAAGCAGAGTTTGGACTGGAAGGTTAAAATATCCCATCAATCAGGCTCCACAAACAACCCGCACAAGCCATTTGTACACTTGATACAAAAAGCTATCAACCCAGCTAAACAGAACACAATTCATGAGGAAATAGGTAAAATCATGGCAGAGAAAACACGTACAAGGGATCATTCAACATGGTGAAAGAAGAAGGCCACATTCCTCATCAAATGTTTAATGCTGAGGAAACCGGCCACTCTATTCCAACAAGTCATCAACAACCATCACAAAGGTAAATAAAACCACTTTAATATACAGTACAGTTTATTTATTTAATTACAATACCATCGCACAATTATTATACATAAAGTAAAATATATTTGTGTAGTTTTAAGGCTTATAAAATTGGAAATTAAAAAAATTAGAAAGTAGAAAATGATGTTTTATGGGGACCTGGGAACGGATTATTCTCATTTTAATGGTTTCCCATGGGAAATAATTTTTTGAGAGACACACTTTTCGCCTTACACACTCTGTCTGTTTGCCTCGAGCAGTGCCACACGTGGGATTACGAACAAACGTCCCTCCTTAGCATTGCATCACTAGCGAGCCATATTTAGATGAGGAAACACTCCACCTTTCCTATTGTCTTTACAATTCAGTTTCCTCTCATCTTGAACGGGTAAGCAGGACATGGATCCTCCCATTTTAAAAAGTACACACTTCCTAAAAACTCGAAATTGAGCCCGACCACCAATGTAGTCATTTTACAAAACAAAATACAATAAAAATACATTTTTGGACAATTCTATGCCTTCAACAATGGAATAGTTTGGGGGTACATTTTGGGAAGACCTCTTTATGGTTCTCGGTCACTGCAGAAGTCATTATGAGCATGCTTGGGTGAGTTTATTGTCAGTGTTTGAAACTCTGATTGGCTAGTGACTAGCTAATCATATCATCACTCGCTGCTAGTGATACGCGCATACTGGCCAGAGCTAGCACACTATATCTGTAGCGAGCTGCATAAGAAAATATACATTTTTATGTTGATTTAATAGCAGTTTTATCAACCCACAATGGCTAAAGGAAGAGAAGAAATGGATTTGGTTGCAGATTTACTGTTAAAGCTATTTTCAAGACGGACTTTTCAAGAATAGACGGACATCATTAAGAAAGGTCGCTCAGTTATTTCCTGGCTAATGTTACCCACCACACTTTTTTCAGTCTGGATTGATTCAGACGTAGCACTACTGAAGGCCTAGCGATGATTTCCAAGGCCCGAGTTTAAGCTACGCTAAGTCACATAAGGACTGTGTGAGACCTGGCGTGTAAAGATAACCCACAGTGACACTTGAGTCACGGAAACAGATGAGCGTTATTTGGACTCAGCTTTTGAGGTGGAGGGAGACGTTGTCGTCATAGATAACCGCCATCTTTGATCTCTTTATCTTGCTCTTGCTGACAGACTGACAAGAGACAAAGTCAACTTAGGCAAATGATGGTGGCCTGTTCTGTGTGATACGGCCACGCAAACACAGATGAATCACATATACCAATTCAGTCTGCTGCATTGATTTGCGTTTTGGACAGACACAGACACTTAAAGGACAACCGACACCATTTTTTTTGTTTCCTAACTGACATCAGAAAAACGTTTTATAGCATCTAAAATACCCAAAATACGCAGGCTGATATAATGATATAAGTGCAAAACACCAATAAAAATGACTTAAAGTGTCCCAAAACTACTTCAAAATGACCCCGAAAATGGTCCCGCCCCCTTGTTCGTGACGTCACGCCAGGACGTCTTGCCTTGCTCCAGAATCAAAACAATGGCTTCAGATTGGGAGAAGATGCTTTCTTGTGACTGATCCAGTTATGAATATGATTCAAATAGTTCTGAAGAGGAAAGCATAAATGTTTGCAATCCATTAAAGAAGTCCTTCCGGATCAATTCGAGCCGTCAGACCTCCAATGTAGCGTCCCAGAAAATACACAAGATGGCGCCCAAGCTCTGTTGGAAATGGGCTGATTTGTCTGCTGGGAATTTGTGTCAACTAGTACCAAATAGTAGTCTTGGTGCAACACACAACGATTCACCATCGCGTTATTTATGTGTTTTCCTTCTAATTTCGCCATCAACACGGATCAACACGAAGTTTTCAGAGCAAACAAAGTACCCAAAATGCATTGTGTGTCACTTTCTCAGTCAGGGGCGTTCCTTTAGTGAGGTCACGTCAGGAATCGTCACCAACTCGAAAACAAGACTTCCGGAATATTCAGCGCGAGTCTTAAAAGGTAAAATATAGCTATATGCGGTAGAATCTTTGTAAAATGCGCTCAGTAGAAGTCATTTGAAGCCATTTTACAAATGATCGACACAACTTGTCCGGAGGCGTCGGTTGTCCTTTAAAGCTCAGCGACCTTAATTCATTCACTGTCATTCCTGAATGTATTCAGGAATTGAAAATATCATCAAACAATATGATCAACAATCTCTAAACGCGCTTAACATGGATATCTATCATATCCAGAAAATAAAGCAGTCACAAAGATAGCAGAAAGCACCAGGGAATAAAACTAAGAGCTAGCTATTTATGACATGAAGCAGTTCTAGATGAAAGCGGAGAGGCATGCTGTATGGTTGTGAAAATACAGTACTTCTACTATGGGACAAACCAGTTTTTGTGAATATCCTTAGTCGGCATATTTATGATATTAAAATTGATATGAATAACTAATGCTCCTCTACTGAGTACATTAACTCCCATCTTAAAAATGCATTTTGCTGCGGAAGCATTATCAGCACAAACGTAGTCAATAACACAGGCAGACCACCTCTGGATATCCAAATACATATTTTGAATTTCCTTTTCAAGAAAACACAAACTTCAAATGAATTTGTTTCACTCATTTACTGCCAGACGATGCACAAAAAAAATGTGTCCACTCCAGTGCCAGGGTTGTTGTCATTGTCCCTCGAATTCCAGGAATTACAGAACATTGAGTTTTAATAATAATAATAATAATAATAATAATAATAATAATAATAATAATAATAATAATAATATACTCTCAAAGTCACTTTAAAGTCACAGGCTTAGTTTTCTATGAGTGAGCAGCGGCAGCCACTCAACCCGAAAGTAACTCAAACAGATAGAATGCTAGCTCGCTAGATAATTGATCCTGAATAATAATAATAATAATAATAATAATAATAATAATAATACATATAATTTATAAGCGCCTTTCAAAACTCTCAAGGTCACTTTAGTCACACGCTAAGTTTTTTTTCTGTGGGTGAGCAGTGGCAGCCACACGCGCCAGCGTTCACTCAACCCGGAAGTAACTCAAATAGAAAGCAAGCCAGCTAGCGAATAGATAGCTGATAGCTAGCGAATAGGTAGTTAATAGCTAGCGAATAGATAGCTATTAGCAAGCGAATAGAGTAAAGTGACCTTGCAGTTTTGGAAGGCACTTAAGAATGAAATATATTATTATATATTATTATTATTTTAATAATTATTATTACAAAGAAAATAATGCGATACCCCAAGAACATGTGAGAGAGTGGCATTACCATTTGGTAATGGCTTGACAGATTTCTTAATCAGAATCATCTTTATTGGCCGAGTATGTAGAACACACAAAGAATTTGTCTCCGGTAGAATACGCTGCACTAGTATCATTGTCCAAAAAATTGCAAAGGAGGCACTATACAGTTAGATTTGGGTTACTGTTTCGAGAGTTAATGGTGACGGGGGAATTAAGAAGCTGTTTAAATGTCTGCACGATTTGGTGCGCATGGATCGGTAGCGCTGGAAAAGGTGGTGGGCAGGGTGCGGAGGGCCTAGTAGGATTTTCCGCGTCCTTGTTTGGATTCTTGCAGTTTGCAAGTCCTCAAGAGTGACTCGGTGGTGACTTTTATTTTTTTCCCGTCAGATTTTGTCCATTTTTGTGGCAGCCCCGAACCAAACCGTGATGGAAGAACAAGAATTTAGCTCCAAAGTGGACAAAATACTGATCTAAAATTTCCTGAGAGTAAAGGCAGCTATTCTCTGCATGGCAAGAGACGGCGTACATACTTTTGGTTCATTGTGCTCGGAGAAAGGGGAAGAACTGCTGAGAATCACATGATCCACCACCCCCCCCCCCCCCCCCCCACCACCACTTCACTTTCTGAGTTCATGTCACATGGAAGTTCATGTTTGGCTGAAAAACAGCAACATCATTCTGGTCCCGGAAAGCAACCTAACACACATTTTATAATCTGATATAACAATCCTTATACAACTGTCATGAAGTGGTGTGATGTCAGCATTTCTTTAAAGGACAACCGACGCCTCCGGGCAAGTCCATAATTTGTAAAATGACGTCAAATGACTTCTACTGAGCGTATTTTACAAAGATTCCACTGCATATAGCTATATTTTACGTTTTAAGACTCGCGCTGAATATTCAGGAAGTCTTGTTTTCCAGTTGATGCCGATGCCCGAAGTGACGTCACGGAGGGAACGCCCCTGACCGAGAAAGCGACACAAAATGCATTTTGGGTACTTTGTTTGGTCTGAAAACTTTGTGTTGATCCGTGTTGATGGCGAAATTAGAAGAAAAACAAGGCGATGGTGAATCGTTGTGTGTTGCACCAAGACTACTATTTGATACTAGTTGACACTAATTCCCAGCAGACAAATCAGCCCATTTCCAACAGAGGTTGGGCGCCATCTTGTGCATTTTCTGGTACACTACATTGGTGTCCTTGACGGCTCGAATTGATATGGTAGGACTCCTCTAATCGAGTGCAAACATGTATGCTTTCCTCTTCGGAACTATTTGAATCATATTCATAACTGGATGAGTCACAAGAAAGCATCTTCTCCGAATCTGAAGCCATTCTTTTGATTCTGGAGCAAGGCAGTGTGTGACCAATAGTGACGTCACGAACAAGGGGGCGGGACTTTCTGAATTTCGCCAGTTTCGAGCTCATTTTGTGGCAGTTTTGGGACACTTGAAGTCATTTTTATTGGTGTTTTTGCATTTGACTAAAAATATCAGCCTGCGTGTTTTGGGTATTTTAGATGCTATAAAACGTTTTTCTGGTGTCAGTTAGGAAACGAAAAAAAAAAAATGGTGTTGGTTGTCCTTTAAGATGGTCTTTTCTTATTGTCAAGCCTATGCTAGCGCTGCCATTAGCTTTTTATACACTTGGTTACACATCACTTTCTGTCATCACTTTCACTTCCTCCTGTAACTCAATACCTTCTACGTCTCTCTCAAGAGCCCACGAAGAAGAACCAAAATGCTTTTCTCTTTTCATATCCCACCAATGTGTGTGTGTGTGTGTGTGTGTGTGTGTGTGTGTGTGTGTGTGTGTGTGTGTGTGTGTGTGTGTGTGTGTGTGTGTGTGTGTGTGTGTGTGTGTGTGTGTGTGTGTGTGTGTGTGTTTCCTCACTTTACAGCGTGCTGTACATTAGTGGAAGCGCTTCACACTCACATCCCTAATGTTTGTCCCCTGGAGAGACTTGTAATGGTCTCTATTACATTGTATCGCCTGTAATCACCGGCGCACAATGCAAATACAAACAAAACATAAAGTTATGGTCATTTTGGTCATGAAAGCGACCACAAAATATCCAAATGTTTGCTTCCTTCGCTCATAAACGCATGGGCAGAAAGCAAATAAAGCATTCACATTAAGGACTTGCACACTGCAAGAATCGAAACAAGGGCGTGGAAAATCCTACTGGACCCTCCGTACCCTGACCACTACCTTTTCCAGCGACTCCCCTCAGGCAGATGATACATGCGCACCAAATCCAGCAGATATTTATACAGCTCGCAACAACAAGAGCCACCCAAGGTCAGAATGATACTACGAAAGCTTTTACGCAAACACATCAAGTTTGAGTTAGTTTATTGGTCGGATGCACAGTCAGCATTTGGGGAAATCGGCTGTATAATATTTTACTTTTATTTACTATCTAGGAACTAGAACTGGGAATACTTTGTTCCAGTGAGTTACACCGCTATCACTCCCAATGCCAAAAGAGAACATTATGGTTGGAGAGAGCAAGGATATTATGACGGGTCAAGTTCAAACATTGCTCTCTTTGGAAAAAGGAGTCCGCGTGCTATTAACCCTGAGCTAGCTATGCTGTGTCTGCTTGTTCTATGGATTGCAGCATCTTTGAATGGAACCGCAGAGGTGCTTACATGAGACCTGAACAGTCAAACGTCAAGATCATTTGTAAACTAACGTGCTACAAAAACAAAACATAGTTTTCGGTGTATAAGGCGCACCGGAGTATAAGGCGCACCCCCAATGAATGGTGGTGTCTGTGTGAAGTAAAAAAAAAAAAGTGAAATGGTGAGAAAATAGATAGAAAACAGTGACATTTGGGCTCGTTTCAACTTTGATAGTTCAAAAGCAGAGTGTAGACTGGAAGGTTAAAATATCACATCAATCAGGCTCCTCAAATAACCCGCACAAGCCATCTGTACACTGGACGCAAAAAGCTATTAACCCAGCTAAACAGAACACAATTGATGAGGAACTAGGTAAAATTATCGCAGAGAAAGCACCTACAAAGGATCATCCCTCAGGATGGTGAAAGAAGAAGGCTACGTTCCTCATCAAGTGTTTAATGCTGCTGAAAACGGCCACTCCATTCCAACAAGTCATCAACAACCATCACAAAGGTAAATAAAATGACTTTATTATACAGTACAGTTTATTTATTTAATTATAATACCATAGCACATTTATTTTACATAAAATAACGTATATTTTGTGTAGTTTTAAGGCTTAGAAAATTAGAACATTATGTTTTATGGGGACCTGGGAACGGATTATTCTCATTTTAATGGTTTCCAATGGAAAAATAATTTTTGGAATACACACTTCGCCTTACACACTCTGTCTGGGAACCAATTAAGTCCGTAAGCCAACATATCACTGTATCTTGTAAAAAAAATTAGAAAAAAAACAATCAAATAAACTTTCTCCGGCACAAAAAATGAGTATGCCGCTCTCTGAAAATAGGGCCCATACAGGCTGCATTTACCTTCTCTTCATATGACCCAATAGATAGACTCACTCACTCACTCGACTGTCTCCCAAAGCGCCCCGTCGTCCGCGCCCTCCCACACACACATACACACAAAACACAGACACCATAAAAGATTAGTCGACTCCACAAGTACTATCATCTTGTCTGGTTCTGAATTATTGACAAGCAGACCGCACCACGGAGTGCATGTAAAGCATTGGCTTCCGCCTGGCCAAGGTACAACTCCAAACCCTCCCACATCGAGTATGACGTCACTGGAGCTCCTTGAAAACTTTATGTCAACTGCAAAGGTGCAACAGGTGGAACACGAGCAGCAGAAGGCCAATGATTGGCTCAGATTCTTTGACCGGATTAAGTGTGTGAGGGTAGTGAACACCAGTAACCCTTTAATCCTCAAAGCAGAGGGATGAGATTTAGCTTCCTGTCCCAGAATCGCGATTCGTCAGTGGCAATGTTTCTTGGCTCGCACCTCAACATGGAGGCGGGGCAGTTATTATTTCAATTGGTCGAGTCCTGTGGAGTCGTCACAAAATCATGAGAGGTTATTAACTCATTCACTGCCATTCACTAATTAAAAATATGGTCCTCCTGGACCCTCTGCACCCTGCCCACCACCTTTTCCAGGGACTTCTCTCAGGCAGGCGCTACCGATTCATGCGCACTGAATCCGGCAGACATTTAAACAGCTTCTTAATTCCCCCGTCGCCATTAACTCTCTAAACAGGAACCCAAATAGAACTATATAGTGCCTCTTTGCAATTTTCTTATAATGATACTAGTGCAGCGTGTTCTACCGGAGACAAATTCCATGTGTGTTCTACATTCTTGGCAATAAAGATGATTGTGATTGTAATTCTGACGTAGAGCGCCATTCTTGAATTTGTGAGGGTTTAGTTTTTTCTTGTTAGGGTGTCGATAAAGCGCTGGCCATGGCCTCTAGCAATGTTTTTTCCTATCCACAAGGGGTCGGCATTTCCCTTTTTTCCATGTTAGCGCTTTGTTCCAGATTCAGCTGTGGTTAAAGCGCTATATAAACCAAAATGTATGTGTGGCATTGTATTTTGGACAGCCACCCTCATTTCAAGGTCATATAACTCCAGACACATATCATTTAGGAATTAACTCTTTTTTTTTCTGATGAAAGAAGAGAGTGTAAGGTTTCTTATGCTGCATTGAATGTTTATGTAGTCGTAAAACTCAATATATTGTGGGTCCTGGATTTCGAGTGAGAATGACAAAAACCCTGGCACTGGATTGGACGCATTTTTTGCACATGGTCTGGCAGTGAATGAGTTAAATGTACAGGTGAACAAGGTCATCAACAAGCCCTCAAAATTGTTGACTCTCCATTCAAAACCTTCCCAAACGGTCTTGCTAAAACCGTTGCAGCGGAAGATACGATTGGATAAATGGGAGGAAGTGAGCCGGCGGCATGACTGCGCCACAAGAGAGTTCAGACTCGTCACATTTTATTGTCATTCTACGCTGACGGAGATTACAGTGTACATCACACATGAAAAGTGATCTTATATAACCATCCTAAGCTCTTGCTAGCTAACGAAAGACGGCGGCAATTGGGGTGAATGCTATGCTCTAACAGGGCAGTGAGTGAGCAAAATGGACTGGAGTTGGAAGTGAATTACAGTGATACCTCGGTTGGCTTACCAACTTAATTGGTTCCCAGACAGAGTGTGTAAGGCGAAAAGTGTGTATCCCAAAAATTAATTTCCCATAGGAAACCATTAAAATGAGAATAATCCGTTCCCAGGTCCCCATAAAACATAATTTTCTACTTTACAATTTTCTCCTTTCTAATTTTCTAAGCCTTAAAACTACACAAAATATACCTTATTTTACATATAATAAATGCTCTATGGTATATTATAATTAAAGAAATAAACTGTACTATACAATAAAGTCATTTTATTGACCTTTGTGATGGTCGTTGATGGCTTGATGGAAATGAGTGGCCAGTTTCATCAGCATTAAACACTTGATGAGGAACGTAGCCTTCTTTCACCATCTTGAGGAATGACCCCTTGGAGTTGCTTTCTCTGCCATAATTTTACCTAGTTCCTCATCAATTGGTTTTCTGTTTAGCTGGGTTGATAGCTTTTTGCAAAGGGGCAGCATTTCCCATTTTTCCATGTTAGCGCTTTGTTCCAGATTCAGCTGTGGTTAAAGCGCTATATAAACCAATATGTATGTGTCGCATTGTATTTTGGACAGCCACCCTCATTTCAAGCTCATATAACTCCAGATCCATATAATTTAGGAATGTTCACGTAGTCCTAAAACTCAATATTCTGTGCGTCCTGGAATTCGAGTGACAATGACAACAACCCTGGCACTGGAGTGCATACATTTTTTGCACATCATCTGGCAGTGAATGAGTTTATAAGAATTCATGGACAAAATCTAATTCACTCAGTCCGTGATTCAAATACTTTTAGGCCTGCAGAGAAGGCTTTGACGGTCCGCCACTGCTGGACAAGCGGTGCCATTCCAATCAATTTAGCCTAAAGCCACTTTGCCTTGAGCCGTCATCCAGATCAATTTCATCAGCAGACGTCATCAGCATCCCGCAACCATTCAGTCACAGTCGTCCCAAGCCGCATCCTACTACGCCGCTTCCATTTCAGACCCCCAACCCCCCTCATGGAGCAGGGATTTCATTTTATTGCCCATTAGCAACAGTTGGGATGGCGAAGCGAAGCCTCAGCTGAGCAACGAGCCTCTCTGACTCATCGCAACAGAACTGGTTCACGCAACAACAACATTAGAGTGGGCCGTAATGCAAGAGCCATGCAGGATGGTGGCTCCAATGCAGACCATCGATTTGACTAGCGGGTGGTGGTGGTGGTGGGCGTCGGGGGGAGGGGGGGATTGAATTACATAATTCATGGGACTCTTCCATTTGTATTCCCTCTCAAATGGCAAGTGTCGCAAAATAACAGAGACAGAAATTGCATACACTCACTTTTCGGGAGAAATAATACAATACAACATAAATCATATTGGTTTATTTAGCGCTTTAACAATCTCTCAAAGCGCTTAACTTGGACGACTATCATGTACAGGAAATAAAGCAGTCACAAAGATAGCAGAAAGCGCCAGGGAATAAAACTAAGAGCTAGCTATCTTTGTGTCTATTTGAGTGACTTCCGGGTTGAGTGAACGCTGGCGCATGTGGCCGCCGCTGCTCACACACAGAAAAACTTTATACTGTGACTGTAAAGTGACCTTGAGAGTTTTGAAAGGTGCTTAGAAATGAAATGTATTATTATTATTATTATTATTATTATTATTATTAGTAGTAGTAGTAGTAGTAATAGTAGTATTGCCTATGACTGCAAAGTGCCCTTGAGAGGCGCTTATTAATGAAATGTATTATTATTATTATTATTATTATTATTATTATTATTATTATAAGTCTAAATCATGCCGAGTCAAATGCTAAAGAGTACGAGTTTTGAGGCGGGTTTTAGCTCATTCACTGGCAGATGTGCAAAAATGTGTCCACTCCAGTGACAGGGTTTTTGTCATTATTATTATTAATAATAATAATAATAATAATAATAATAATAATAATAATAATAATAATAATAATAATAATAATAATAATAATAATAATAAATTTCATGTATAAGCGCCTTTCAAAACTCTCAAGGTCACTTTACAGTCACAGACAAGCATAGGTACTATAATAAATAAAATACAATCACAAATAGAATTTAAATAGAATCATTCTCACTCAAATTCCAGGACCCACACAGTATTGAGTTTTAGGACGACATAAACATTCAATTCAGCGTAAGAAACCTTGAATTCTCTTCTTTCATCAGAAAAAAAGAGTTAATTCCTAAATTATATGCATCTGGAGTTATATGAGCTTGAAATGAGGGTCGCTGTCCAAAATACAATGCAATACATACATATTGGTTGATATAGTGCTTTAACAACAGCTGAAACTGGAACAACAACAAAACATGGAAAACTCTCATATATAGGAAATAAAGCAGTCACAAAGATAGCAGAAAGCACCAGGGAATAAAACTAAGATTGAGTCTGAATCATGCCGAGTCATATGCCAAAGAGTATGACTTTTGAGGTGGGGTTAAACTCATTCACTGCCAGACATGTGTCCACTCTATCGCCATTGGGCACGTGATCTGAATAGTTTGGTTTTCAGGTCCGTGTCCATGCTAGCGTTTGTTGAACATCTAAATAAATAAAGACACATTTTTTTACGAATTGAACGACTGCCACACTTGAATTCCACTCAACCGAAAATTAATAATTTCAAGTGACAATATTAAAATTAGTAGAAAACAAGTCCAGTTTGAATCGACGAAAAACTTTACTCCCAGAACAGTGTTCTTATACAATATACTGTAACGTCCGGTGCTCGCGAGTTGCAGCAAGCACCGGACGTTACAATACATTTTTTTTGTGTCTTCCTTTCTCGAGTGAAATTAAAAACAAAATAGAAAGCATCAATATTGTTCTTTATATGTTCAAGTGTGGTTTTGTTAGTGTGTGTTGAAATAAACGGCGATACACAGTTGACTTACATATCTGCTGATGAGGGTCCGGAGTGTGCTGAGATCCAGCCCCATCCTGTCCCTCTGTGCAACCCGTCAAATTATTATTTTCTCTCTTCTTCTCGTCTCGCTTTCTGCACGGACGCTGCTAGCTTGTTCTTAATTCTCCACCGGGGTCCATGACTTTTTATCTTTTCTCTTCGTCTCGGACTGGGAACAAAAAATGCTGAGCGTCGCTCACCTGGAAGGAGGAGGAAAAAGATGGATAAAAGTTTGTTCTGTATGGCCGGACGGAGCCAAACAAGCTTTGTAAGATCCACCCCTGTTGCCTGCGGACGCCTAGTGTACTTTTCTAATCTCCTTTCCTCGCGCGTTCTACAAAGGAGCTTTCCTCTCGTGGACGTCACGCGCAACCAGGTGTTGGCGCATGCGCTCTTGCGTGTTGTTGCTCAAGAATTTAGGTACCATCAAATGACAAAAGTGAAGAGTTTAAAAATTAAAACAAGTACTAAACAAGTGAAAAGAAAGGGGGCGGTAATAGTTTTGTTTCCAAACTCGATGTTTTCAATGATGTTTTGGAACTAATCACTTCTGCTCTCTCATCAAATCCCCGACCCCTCCCACCCCGGTGTCCTTTTCCACTGGCTGAGCGAGACTCTCGTTTTTTTCAACCTTTTTTTGAGGCAGAGCACTTTTTTTACATTGCAAAACATTCGCGGCACACCACTAGCCAAATTTTTTTTTATAAAATGACACTCTGGACCGTATATTTAATTAGAATTTAATTTCTCTATGCATTTATACTCAGTCAGTGTGAAACCTGGGCTTGTTTGGATGAACACAAGGGCCTTCGCCCAGGTCAGAATCTTATACAGAGCCCAATTCGGAGTTTGCAGTTGCCCTTTTTTTAAAAACTTCTCCATGACTGTCATCGCGACCTCTCACGTGCATTATTACCGGTAAGTCTTTCGGAGGAAAAAAACAATCAGCTCCGTGTTGCCACACGGACGAATATTAAATTACCCTCCCGGTCTTTACCACACGGATACCGGACAATGACATAATATTTGCTGAAAATGTTTCATAAAATGTTTTATAAAATTTTAAATGTTAAACAGGTGACATTGGATAATTTCTCACGGCAAACTTGACGATCTCTCACGCGGCCCAGTGGTTGCAAATCAAGGAGCGAGAGGGAGGATGGCAGGGGGAAGCGGTGCCACCCCTGTCACTTGCTTGGAACGGTTAGGTGTTACTAAACAGCATTGAAATGATCATTGCCATGCCAGGGCGGTGCAAGTCTTGAAATTGTTCATTTTGTTTCTTTTGCGCCTATATATAAAACTGTTACGTATTTATCTATTAGCACCCTCTACTGGTTTAGAGTTCATATAACTGCTTCGCGAAAATTGCACGTCAACTTTGCTGAAAAGGATGATAAACTTGACATCAGCAGGGCTCGAGTTGAAATGAAACTAATAAGTATAGCGTATATTATTTAAATAAATATCGACTATAATTTCAAACACGAAGATGTTACATGGGTAGGAACATTAGTTCGGTGAATGTGTTCATTTAATGTTTCGAGACGGAAATGTTTTCCCACGTTCGTCCGTCTCGCGTTTCCTGGAGACGCTTTTCGGCGGGTTATGTTGACAGCGAGGCGATAAAGTAATTGTCAAGTAAATCAAAATCCGGTTACGCATTTCAATATAAAATAATAAAAACAAACGATGTAAACGTGACAGTTGTAATTTAACTTGTTTGTGAAAATCCTGAATGTTATTACCTTACTATTGATGTTGTGTATGTTTAACATTTCGTTGATAAATAACAGTATCTGTGGAGAGTACATAATAGCTCTTACTCTGAAGCTCTTCCTCCTGCTGCGGTCGATTTGTTGTGGTTTCTTTTTACGTATTAAGGCTAGCTTGATTCACTTTAGCAAAATGGCGTTGCTCGTAATGGGCAATTGAATGCATTTCTGCGTTATACACAGTGACATGTATTCGTATTTTACACCACGCGAAAGGTGAGACTCGGATAGAATGGCGACGCTAGATCAGAAATCACCAAACGTGCTTCTCCAAAGCCTCTGCTGCAGAATTACCGGGAAAAGCGAAGGTACAGTAGCATAACTCTGAATCAGAACCCCATTCAAATTTATGACGGCTCAAACAATATTTTCACTTATTCGGAATGTTTGGTTGTAATCTTTGTCAACAATTTGGCACATTAATTTCATCTCGTCGATGACACACTTTCTGGCGACATTCTAGTAATTTCGTACTGCATACGTTGCCCGTCCCGTTGTCTTAATGATGAAACGCTCCAGAGTATTACGATCGCTTTTTTTTTTTTATTCTTCGTATTCTTATTATTATTATTATTATTATTATTATTATTATTATTATTATTATTATTATTAGTAGTAGTAGTAGTAGTAGTAGTAGTAGTAGTAGTATAATTAGTATATTATTGATTTTATTTTATATAATTTATTAGTATATTATTTATGTGCTATTTCTTAAGACGTCTGTTCGCTTCATAGCTTTTCTTAAAAGGAAAACCCTTAAAGGACAACCGACTCCATTTTTTTTGTTTCCTAACTGACATCAGAAAAACGTTTTATAGCATCTAAAATACCCAAAACACACAGGCTGATATTTTTAGTCAAATGCAAAACACCAATAAAAATGACTTAAAGTGTCCCAAAACTACTTGTTTTGGGACCCCGGAAATGGCGAGTTTCAGAAGGTCCCGCCCCCTTGTTCGTGACGTCACACCAGGACGTCCTGCTTTGCTCTAGAATCAAAACAATGGCTTCAGATTCGGAGAAGATGCTTTCTTGTTACTCATCCGGTTATGAATATGATTCAAATAGTTCTGAAGGGGAAAGCATACATGTTTGCAATCCGTATCATTTTGAGGCGTCTGGACTCCAATGTAGCTCCCCGAAAATACACACGATAGTGCCCAAGCTCCATTGGAAAAGGGCTGATTTGTCTGCTGGGAATTTGTGTCAACTAGTATCAAATAATAGTCTTGGTGCAACACACAACGATTCACCATCATGTTATTTATGTGTTTTCCTTCTAATTTCGCCATCAACACGGATCAACACAAAGTTTTCAGACCAAACAAAGTACCCAAAATCCACTGTGTGTCGCTTTCTCGGTCAGGGGCGTTCCAGACGTGACGTCACATCAGGCATCGTCGTCAACTCGTAAACAAGACTTCCTGAATATTCAGCGTGAGTCTTAAAACGTAAAATATAGCTACATGCGGTGGAATCTTTGTAAAATACGCTAAGTAGAAGTCATTTGAAGTGATTTTACAAATTATGGACGTCGGTTGTCCTTTAAAGTTAGCAGGTTCCATGCCACGACATCGTGGCTTGCATGTAGGAAAGTGCAAAATTGCACTAAAAATTGCATCATTAGAGCAGTCAATAATATGCAAACACAAAAAGATAGACTATTCATTCACACGTTAAATTTTCAGGATCAAACAATGTCACTTCATGGTTTAACGTTTCTTTTTGGTGACTTGATTCGTCACTGTTTATTTTTTATTCATTTTTTCAATCAGCTGAAGTTGCCCAACAGTTCCAGTATGCTGTGCGAGTCATTGGCAGTAACTACGCTCCCACTATTGAGCGGGATGAATTCCTGGTGACGGAGAATATCAAGAAAGAGTGTAAGTCAAGGTCCCCCCACCCTAAAAAAAACTCATCTGCAAATAACAACACAGCAGTGTTATTCGTTTTACCTCAAATGTCTGGTCTCTAACACCGTCAAGTGCTTTTTGAAAAGTACTTAAGCTTTTTATGTTGCACTCTACAGAAAATGCTGAAACACGATCAGAGTAAATTCCCAGCCGTCCCATCAAAGTTGCCTGCGTTGTACCATTAGTTGGAAAACAATCAATCAAAGCTCCCATGTAAAAATAGACCTCCATTTAACAGTATGACATGTTTATTGAGCACAGATAGTCTAGAAGGCTTCGAGGTGATGTCGTCTCGCACGCCGTCACTGGCACTTTCTAAAATGGCGCAGAGTTTCAGCAGATTTGACAATGAAAACAAAGTCAAACAGCCATTTTGCAGCCACGTCGACCGCCTGGGTTATGAAATTACTTGTCTTACTTCCCGCAGTGCTGAAGCAGCGGCGAGAAGCAGATGCTGCTCTCTTCTCAGAGCTGCATAGAAAACTGCAGACACAGGTTGGTACTGTCTCTTGGCACATTTAGATATATAGTGATACCTCGGTTTACGAACCTCTTGGCTTACGAACTTTTTTCATTTTACGAACGTTCAATTTATGAAAATTCTACACACATGGAGCTGATTGGTCAAGAACGCAGCAGTAAGAGGTGGGGGGGTTACAGACAGAGAGTGAGGCCGTTCTCCATAAAAGAAAATGGCAGCTGACTTCTTTTTTTGTCCTATATTCCCCGCCCCAAGTCTTTGGTTAAAGCCACGTGATTGGTCAAGACCGCAGCAGTGAGGGGAGGTGGTTTAACCATTAACAATACAAGCAGACGACAGAGAGAGAGTGACAAAATGGATAGAAAACAGTGACATTTGGACTGGTTTCAACTTTGATAGTTCAAAGGCAGAGTGTAGACTGCAAGGTTAAAAGATACCATCAATCAGGCTCCGCAAATAACCCGCACAAGCCATCTGTACACTTGATGGAAAAAGCTATCAACCCAGCTAAACAGAACACAATTGATGAGGAACAAGGTAAAATGATGGCAGAGAAAGCACCTACAAGGGATCATTCCTCGAGATGGTGAAAGAAGAAGGTTACGTTTCTCATTAAGTGTTTAATGTTGATGAAACCGGCCACTCCATTCCATCAAGCCATCAACGACCATCACAAAGGTAAATAAAATGACTTTATTGTATAGTACAGTTTATTTCTTTAATAATAATACTATAGCACATTTATTATGCATAAAATAAAGTATATTTTGTGTAGTTTTAAGGCTTAGCGCCGATGGTCCAGTTTTGTCGAATTCAACCGATTCAAATCTTGTTTGACATTGTCACCGTTTCTTTATTCTTTTGAATATTTGTCTGTTATGTTTTAACAGGGTGTACTGAAGCATCGCTGGTCTGTGCTCTACTTGCTACTTAGCCTCTCTGAAGATCCCCGCAAGCCCTCCAGCAGGGTGCCGCTACTTTTCTGGCTATTCTTCACTTGATGTTTCTTTCTGTTCTAGTCAAATAATAACAATAATACTATCTGTCCTTCCAGGTTGGAAACTACGGGGCTGTTTTTGCCCAAGCTCTCCCGAGAGATGCCCATTCCACTCCATTCTATTGCGCCCGGCCCCAGAGTTTGGCCCTTGGCTACGGGGAGAGAAGCAGCGGCTTGTCAGCTAGCATGCCCACCAGTGGGATCTCCAGTCTAGGAGTGTACGCGCTCAACGGACCCACGCCAACACCACAATCACTTTTGGCAGGGTGAGTTTTCAAACAATTTATAGTGATACCTCGGTTTACGAACCCCTTGGCTTACAAACCTTTTCCCTTTACGGACGTTACATTTATGAACATTTTATCTTGGCAGACAAACTATTTTTCGGGATACACACGGAGCTTCCACAATGAGTGATGTGCCGTTCGCAAACGAGCCTGTTCTCCTCACGAGAAAATGCCAACCGACTGTTTTTGTCCTCTATTCCCCAGTCTTCGGTTAAAGCCATGTGATTGGTCAAGAAAGCAGCAGTCAGGGGAGGTGGTTTAAACACGAAAGACAGGCAGACGACAGACAGAGAGTGAGAAAACTGTGAAATTTGGACTCATTTCAACTTTGATAGTTCATAGGCAGAGTGTAGACTGCAAGGTTAAAATAACCCATTAATCATGGTCCACAAATAACCCGCACGAGCCATCTGTAAAAAGCTATCAACCCAGCTAAACAGTACACAATTGATGAGGAACTAGGTAAAATTATCGCAGAGAAAGCACCTACAAGGTATCATTCCTCAAGATGGTGAAAGAAGAAGGCTCCGTTCTTCATCAAGTGTTTCATCCTGATGAAACCTGCCACTCCTTACCATCAAGCCATCAACGACCACCACAAAGGAAAATAAAACGACTTTATTACACTGTACAGTTTATTTCTTTAATTATAACACCATAGCACATTTATTACACATAAAATAAGGTATATTTTGTGTAGTTTTAAAAATCACGAAGTTGAAAAGGAAGTAGTAGTGTTTTTTTTTATGGGAACCTGGGAACGGATTATTTACATTTTAATGGTTTCCTATGGGAAATTAATGTTTGGGATACACACGTTTTCCTTACACACTGTCTGTGAACCAATTAAGTTCGTAAGCCAAGGTATCACTGTATATAGCAAAGTTAAAACTTTCATCAAACAAAATGAATGGCAACTTGGATAGCTTTGTGTTTTCAGTCATCTTCCCCAGTCTGCGGCATTAGCGACTGCCCCTCTGGGCTCTCGACTGTCCTGGACTCTTCCTGCTAGCTCTTCCCCCTCCTCAGCTCTGAGCCTCGCCACCCTTCGGCCACCCCTTGGACCGTCGCATCCCAACGCCAAAGCAGTTCGCCCTCGACAGGACGGCGATGTCGCTGGTGGGTTTACACTCTGTGGGAATATTTTGTGTTTATGAGTTTGATTAAAAGGAACCTTTTTTTCGGTCATCCCTTTGTTGGTTGCAGGCGAGGTCAGCGAGTCGGCACTAGTGCGGGACATCCTGTACGTGTTCCAGGGGATCGATGGCAAGTTCGTCAAGATGAGCACCCAAGATAATTGTTACAGAATAGAAAGCAAGGTATCGTAATCAAGAAGAACGTCACACCATGAGTCCGAGTGTCGTGGGTCACAGAGACTGTCCTCACTATTTTGTCTTTTTTAATTGACTTTTTTTTTCAGCAAATTTGAGAGAGGGAGGGAGAGAGAGTGCTGGTAGCTAACAACAATAATACCGCCATTCGCTACAATTGTCACGGCAACGCAGCAAAAGTAATCCTCAATCGTATTTATATATATATTTTTTTTATTGATGCGTATGCGTCCTCTATTCCCCGCCCCCAGTCTTCGGTTAATGCCACGTGATTGGTCAAGAACGCAGCAGCGGGGGGTGGAGGGGTTAAACATTAAAGAGACAGGCAGACGACAGATAGTGAGTGATAAAATGGATAGAAAACAGTGAAATTTGGCCTCGTTTCAACTTTGATAGTTCAAAAGCAGAGTGTACACTGCAAGGTTAAAATTCCCATCAATCAGGCTCCACAAATAACCCGCACAAGCCATCTGGACACTTGATACAAAAAGCTATCAACCCAGCTAAACAGGTAAAATGATGGCAGAGAAAGCACCTACAAGGGATCATTCCTCAAGATGGTGAAAGAAGAAAGCTACGTTCCTCATCAAGTGTTTAATGCTGATGACTCCATTCCATCAAGCCATCAACGACCATCACAAAGGTAAATAAAACGACTTTATTATCCAGTAAAGTTTATTTCTTTAATGAGAATACCATAGCACATTTATTATACATAAAATAAAGTATATTTTTGTGTAGTTTTAAGGTTTAGAAAGTAGAAAATTATGTTTTATGGGGACCTGGGAACGGATTATTCTCATTTTAATGGTTTCCTATGGGAAATAATTTTTGGGATACACACTTTTCGCCTTACACACTCTGTCTGGGAACGAATTAAGTTTGTAAGCCAAGGTATCAATGTATATGTATATATATATATATATTGCACGTGGTTGTACACGGGCTGACATTTGTAATTTCAGGAAAGTCAACTCTTGATCTCAGCAACCTACAATCCTTAAAAGCCACAGTATCTCTTACATGATTTGAGATGCAGACAATCCGGGTTGATTGGAAAGCAGCAACAGATCAATCGGGAGCTCTTTGGCAATCAATCGGGAGCTCTTTGGCAAAAAGCCATATTGAACTTGGCCTGTCGATTTCTCCTCTGTGCTCGCGGTGTTCTTGTACAAAGCCAATTCCAATCAATTTGGGACGTTGTGTTAAACGTACCTCAAAACAGAATGCAATGATTTGGAAATCATGTTCAACCCAGACTTCATTGAATGCACGACTAACTGATTTTTTTGCATGTACAGTGATACCTCAGCTTAATTGGTTCGCAGAAAGTGTGTGTAAGGCAAAAAGTGTGTCTTCCAAACATTAATTTCCCATAGGAAACCTTTAAAAATTTGAATAATCTATTTCCAGGTCCCCATAAAACATAATTTTCGACTAAATAACCCTAAAAATAACACAAAATATACCTTATTTTATGTATAATAAATGTGCTAATGTATTGTAATTAAAGAAATAAATTGTACTGTATAATAAAGTCGTTTTATTTACCTTTGTGATGGTCATTGATGTAGTTGCTTCTTGATGATATCTGAGTGAAGTTGCCGTGATTTCTCGGCGATAATACCCTCACTCACAATGTACCGTGCTGGCTGTTCGACCGTGCGGTTTGGTGTTCTTCCGCCAAAAACTAGTCCGCCAGCCATTGTGGCTCTCCGTATGTTTCCCGAAAACTAGTTCGTATGACAAGATTAGATTCTCGCAAATTTAATGTTCGTTAAGCTAAAGCGTTCGCAAGCCAAGGTATCACTGTAATAATTCTTGTCAAATGTTGTTGCTTAAATGAGGCCCAAAAAAAAAAGCTACATACATAGTTTATCAGTTTTAACATTCAATATGTTGTTTTTATCCCTTCACCACCTTCATGAAAATTGTGTCTTAGATTAGATGATTAAATGAGTCTTTATTTTGTCCCACAGTGGAGAAATTTACATTTCACAGCAGCAAAAACAAAATACAGGAGCTGCTGTAAAGGCAGTCACTCTCACGGCACCATCTTGAAGTAAAAAAACTACAAAAATATAAATAATATGACCCAAGACACTGGCAGTGTTGAATCTTTAGCACTTTCTGCAACCTCTTTGTCATATGAAGCAGTTCTAAATGAAAAAGGAGAGGATCCTAGCGTCATTTTCACCAGTGGATCAGGGACGTGATGATGAAATGTGCAGTCTGCTACAAGCTAAATGTTGAAATCAAACACGACGCATTGACCAAAAGAGATTGTCTCACATCTCCCGTCCCACGTCAATCTGCTTCAATTCCGAGCTGCGACAATTCCGTATACGCCGTGCAGAGCGCCGATGCGTTTGTAAAAGTACAACATGTGAGGGAGCCATTTTGTGTTATCATATCATGCCCTTGCGCCTCACCAGGTGGCGGTGAGCAAATCCCTGAGGGACACCAGCAGTAGACTGGCTGAGCTCGGCTGGCTTCACAATAAAGTCCACAAGTACACAGACGCCAGGAGCCTGGACCGGGCTTTCGGACTAGTTGGACAGGTGTGTTTTTATGATGTTAACCCTTCACTCGCGGTTGAACCAAAGTCATTTTCCCCAATGTATTTCCGTCTCCAACTGCCCAGAGCTTCTGCGCATCGCTCCATCAGGAGCTGAAGGAATACTACAGACTCCTATCCGTCCTCCATTCTCAGGTTTGAAATCTGATTCTGACCCATTTTTGCTTACCACTATTAGCTTTCCCGCTGTTTTTTTGCCGCATATTTCAGATGCAAGTAGAGGATGACCAAGGAATCAACATGTGTACGGAGAACAATCTGACCCTCAGAAGGCTCCTGGTCTGGATGTATGAACCCAAAGTCCGTCTCAAAACGCTTGCCGCCCTTGTGGACTTTTGTCAAGGTAGCGTTTGCTTGTGGATTGCCAATATGAGTCTTTTTTTTTTTTGTATACAGGTAACATCCGATTAACGACCGAGTTCCGTTCCGACAAAACGGTCGTAAGTTGAAATCCATTCAAGGTGGCCGACGTGATGTTTACACGACAGGATAGTATACAATGTTAATTTGTTATTTTTAAGATGTTTTCCATTGAACACTATTACATACCAAACTGCTTACAGTTAAATTATAAATCTCATAACTTTTCGTTTCATTTTTAGCATTTATTTCGGATTATCGATATTTATTGCTGTGTCGTTCTGCTGACCCAAATACGCACGGCTTCCCACGCATATGCGCTTTTGAAAACATTTCTATTGAATACTATTATATAACAAACTGTTTACGGTTCATTTATAAATTTGATCACTTTTAGTGCCATTTTTATCATTTTATATTTGGTATTATCGATTTTTATGACTGTATAACTGGACCTGTAATGTATACAAAACTGTTTACTGGACAGTTCATTTATAAATGTTATACTTACCTTTTAGTGTCATTTTTATCATTTCATATTATCAATTTTGATTTTATATTTAGATTTTATACAGTGGGTTAAAGAAAACACTTATATGTAAAGAATACAGCATTATTACAGTATTAAGACAACATATATTATAGGTACAAATACAAAATTAAGCTTGTAAAAAAAGTACATAAATGCCAAATCGCTATAGTACTACAGGAGATGTTGCCGAGACGGTATGTGCACTGTATAACTACTGTATTGAGTGTAGTCACGCATTAGATTGCTGTGCGAGTGTGTGACATGCTGGCTGGCTAAAATTGTAGTACGCGTTGCCGGCTGCTTGCGCGTTGCGCTGCCAGGCATAGATTTTAAAATCAATGGTCTGGCGGTCGTGGTCGTAAGTACGGGTGGTCGTAACTCGCGCCGGTCGTAACTCAGATATGTTACCTGTATATGTAATTTGATATTGTGTTGTCAGGCCGCAAAGGTGGGGAGCTGGCTTCAGCTGTTCACGCCTATGGGAAAACTGGAGACCCACAGATGAGGGCACTGGTGCAACACATCCTCAGTCTGGTGTCGCATCCCATTCTCAACTTCTTGTATCGGTGGATCTATGATGGAGAGCTTGAAGACACTTACCACGAGGTGCCTGCACACACCGTTGCTGATAAGTTTAGAGAAGAACTAGTGTTCCATTTGAACACTAAATGTCACCCCATTTCCCACTTCAACTTCTTGAAAACCAAAGAAATAAAAAGTGGACTTGAAACTGAAATAACAGCAGAAGTGAGCTTTCTGAATGGGTACATTCAAAGTCCTCACCCCTGTAGTGAATTTGGTTAAAATATCGTTTGACTTTTTTGTGGTATGAACTTTTTCCTCTCATTAACCACGCACACACAAACGAGAACGCACACAGTGAGTAAAACGTGTGTGTATCCAAGCGAAATGTAAATACACACCAAAAATCATTTTGGGTGAATTTGTGAGGACCTCTCTGAAACTTTAACAGATGCATGTATAGACCCTCTAGAAGCCTTTAGAATGAAAAACTTGTGAGGACCGGCCAAAACGTCCTCACTTGTCAAAAATGTCCTCACTATGTATGGTATAAAATGTTAGTGGTCCTCACGAGACTAGTCATACAAACACACAAACACATGCATGTGCGCAAACATGCACGCACGTGATTTTAACAAAATGTCAGAATGTATTATCTAAAATAAGTGTCTTCATGAAAACCGCGCCCCCTGCCGGCAGTAAAAGACAATCTACCTGTGTTCAAGCCTTTCGTTCACAGTCTCCGAACAAACATCTGTAACAACATGAAACAACTGCGCTTTAGTCTGTCTCCTTGTTTGCAGTTCTTTGTGGCATCCGATCCAAATGTGAAAACGGATCGCTTGTGGCACGATAAGTACTCTCTCAGGAAGTCAATGATCCCCTCGTTCATCGCCATGGACCAGGCTCGTAAGGTATACACAATTAATCCCAGTGTGGAATTCTCATCCCTGGGCAGTCAGCCATTTTCTCATTAAACCTCGCCCCCTTGCAGGTTCTCCTAATTGGTAAATCCATCAACTTCCTGCATCAGGTTTGTCATGACAGAACGCCACCAAGCAAAATCACACCAGCGTCCAAATCGACCGATACACCCAAAGATGGTAGGAATTGTCCAAGGATCTTGATATTTCCGTGTTCATACATTTTGGTGGGTGGAAAATGATGTAGTCTTACAGCTCAATGGTCTAGCCATTTTTATTAACCCATTCACCGCCAGAAATGTGTCCACTGGAAAACCTTTACAGTGATACCTTGGCTTACGAACTTAATTGGTTGCCAGAGAGAGTGTGTGAGGCGAAAAGTGTGTATTCCAAAAATTAATTTCCCATAGGAAACCATTAAAATGAGAATAATCGGTTCCCATAAAACATAATTTTCTACGAAATAAGCCTTAACTACACAAAATATACCTTATTTTATGTATAATAAATGTGCTATTGTATTGTAATTAAATAAATAAAATGTACTGTATAATAATGTTGTTTTATTTACCTTTGTGATACCTTTCTCAAGAATCACATGGACTCATGTACTGTAAATGTGTTGATGCAAAACAGCTACATATATCAATATACCTTTTCTTTATACTTGCACTATGTAGTTTTGCACATTTACAGTATACATCTCGGTCTGCTGACATTTTTACTATGCTTAGAATATTTATTTTAGTTTTTTTTATCCTTTCACCCCCCCCCCCCCCCCCCGACCCCATCCATCAGGACTGCAAATTTCCTCATTGTGGGACGATTAGAGGTTTTCTGATTCTGTGATGGTAGTTGTTGTCAATGGATGACGAACTTCCAGTTTTCCTCTTGATGATTATCCGAGTGAAGTTGCCTTGCTTTCATGGCGATAATACCCTCACTCACACTGTCCCCTGCCAGCTGTTTTTCTTTTGTGTCCTCTTCGGCTTAACACTAGCCTGTGGTGTTGTCTTTTTCGGTCCCATAACAGCAAAAGTATCCTCGGTAACAAACCACGTCCGCACTTAAGAAAAGGGGAGACGAAAACTAGTCTGCCAGCCAAGACTATATGCTCGTGAATTTAATATTCATGAGGCGAAAAGTTTGTGAGCTAAAACGTTCGTAAGATGAGGTATCACTGTTCATACATATTGGTGTATATAGCGCTTTAACGATAGCTGAAGCTAACATGGAAAAAGCGGGAAATGCTGCCCCCTTGTGGAAAAAAAAAATATGGCCGGAGGTCTGACCAGTGCTTTATCGGCACCCAAACAAGTTCAGGAACGGGGCTCTACGTCATGCTTTTCAATTCCAGAATAAAATGTGTGAATGGCAATGAATGAGTTAAGGGTGTCAATCAACACTGAGCATTGTTCTCTTATTTTGGCGGTCTTTCTAATCGGTGACTGCGAGTGAATGTGCGCAAGGGCTTGAGGCTCAAGCCATCCTTGTCTCTTGCAGCGGCAGAACTGTTGTCGGACCTGGAGGGGGCATTTCAGGAGAAGATTGACGCCGCCTACTTTGACACCAGTAAATACCTTCTGGATGTCCTCAACCGGAACTACCTGCTGCTGGAGCACCTTCAAGCCATGCGCAGATACCTTCTGTTGGGCCAAGGAGACTTTATCAGACACCTTATGGATTTGCTCAAGTAAGTAGCACTTAGCATAATAATAATAATAATAGCAACACCAATAATAGCAATAAAAATAATAATGAAAAATAATAGCAACAAAAATAGCAACAATAATAGCAACAATAATAGTAACAATAATATTCATCATAATCATAATAATCATATGAATAATATTAATACTAATCATACTTATAATAACGATCATGATAACAACAACAGCAATAATACTAATCATAATCATCATACTAATAATAACAATAAAAAAAGAACAAAAACAAAAGCAACATAATAATCATCATCTACTATTCCTGCTACTACAACTACTACTAATAATAACAATAATAATAATACATGTAATAGTAGTAGTAGTGATAGTAGTACTGGGTAATAGTAATAATAATAGTAATAAAACTAAATCTCATGCTAAACTAAAAAGAATCCTATAAAAAATATAAAGAACAGATCTACGTTAAAAACATGTTCGAACTCAATTTATTCTTTATTTTTCATATGTCACATTTTTATTCACCCGAAAAAAACACTAGTTTGTTTTTTGCCCATAAATATTATTAATAATAATAGTCATATTAATAATAATAATAATAATAATAATAATAATAATAATAATAGTCATATTATTAATAATAATAATAATAGTCATAATAATAATAATTCTATTCATAATACTAATTATAATAATGTGGCGCTGTTCGGCCGTGTGGTTTGGTGTTCTTCCGCTGAAAACTAGTCCGCCAGTCATTTCACCGCTCTATGTCTCTCCCGAAAACTAGTTTGTATCCCAACATTATAATCTCGTGAATATAATGTTCGTACGGCAAAAAGTTCGTTAACTAAAGCATTCGTAAGCCGAAGTATCACTGTGTTGTTGTTGTTGTTTTTTTTTTTTAACCAGACCAGAACTAGCGCGACCCGCCACCACTTTGTACCAGCACAACCTCACCGGTATCTTAGAGACTGCCGTCAGAGCCACCAACGCCCAGTACGACAACGTGGAGATCCTCAAGCGGCTGGATGTGCGATTGCTGGAGGTTTCTCCCGGCGATACCGGCTGGGATGTATTCAGTCTCGACTACCACGTGGACGGACCAATTGCCACGGTAAAGAAATTTCTCGCAAATTTCTTGCTTTCGCGTCTATCTTTGTATTCACAAAAGGGGTGTACGCAACAGGTGTTTACCAGGGAATGTATGGGCCACTACCTGCGTGTTTTTAACTTCCTGTGGAGGGCCAAGAGAATGGAGTACATCCTCACCGACATCTGGAAAGGACAGATGTGCAACGCCAAGCTGCTCAAAACGATGCCCGGTTTGTAAACGACACCAAAAAAAAAGCGGTTGAATACTCTCATCGTTTGACGATATTGATCTTTGATGCTTCGCTTCCCCTTTTCAGAATTGTCAGGCGTGCTGCATCAGTGTCACATCCTGGCATCGGAGATGGTTCACTTCATCCATCAGATGCAGTACTACATCACCTTTGAGGTTAGGCTACTCGTGATCTTTTAAAGGACAACCCACGTCATAATTTGTAAAATGACTTCTACTGAGCATATTTTATAAAGATTCCAGCGTATATAGCTAGATTTTACCTTTTAAGACTCGTGCTGAATATTCCGGAAGTCTTGTGTTTGAGTTGGTGACGAGTCCTCACCCTACGTCACTGAAGGAACGCCTCTGACCGAATAAAAAGACACATAGCAGTCCTTCCATCGCGTCAATGCATTTTGCTGTACTTTTTTTAGTTTGAAAACTTCATGTCGCACCAAAAAGAGGCAGAAGAGGGCGACAAAGCTCCATGTAAGGAAATAATCAGCCTGTGGAAACGGGCTGATTATTTCCTTACATGGAGCTTTGTCGCCCTCTTCTGCCTCTTTTTGGTGCGACATTTCCCGCCCCCAGATACCTCAAAATGGCACGGAATAAATTATTTAATCGATTGCAAACATGTATGCTTTCCTCTTCAGAACTATTTGATATTTTCATATTCATAACTGGATGAGTAGCAAGAAAGCATCTTTTTCCCAATCTGAACTCCCTGAAGCCATTGTTTTGATTCTGGAGCAAGGCTGTGTGTGACCAATAGTGACGTCACGAACAAGGGGGCGGGACCTTCTGAAACTTGCCATCTCCGAGGTCATTTTGAAGTAGTTTTGGGACACTTGGAATCATTTTTATTGGTGTTTTGCATTTGACTCAAAAATATCAACCTGCGTGTTTTGGGTATTTTTAGATGCTATCAAACGTTTTTCTGATGTCAGTTAGGAAACAAAAAAGAAATGGTGTCGGTTGTCCTTTAATAGAGCAGAGGCTTTCAATTGCAATCTTCTTTCATGTCTCCATAGGTCCTGGAATGTTCTTGGGATGAGTTATGGAATAAAGTCCAGCAAGCACAAGACCTCGATCACATTATTGCTGCTCATGAAGTCTTCCTGGACACCATCATCTCTCGCTGCTTGCTGGATAATAACAGCAGGGTAATGAAAATAAATATACAGTGCCTTGCAAAAGTATTCGGCCCCCTTTTAATCTTACGACCTTTCGCCACATTTCAGTCTTCAAACATAAATAATAATAATAATAATAATAATAATAATACATTACATTTTAAGGGCCTTTCAAAGCTCTCAAGGACACTTTACAGTCACAGACAAGCAAAAAAAAAGATATGAAATTAATTTTTTTGGTCAACAAGTGGGACACAATCGTGAAGTGGAACAACATTTATTGGATAATTTAAACTTTTTTAACAAATAATAAACTGAAAAGTGGGGCGTGCATTATTCATAATAATAATACATTATATTCAAAAGACAACCAACGCCTCCGGACAAGTTGTGTCCATAATTTGTCAAATCACTTGAAATGACTTCTACTGAGCGTATTTTACAAAGATTCCACGGCATGTAGATATATTTTACATTTTAAGACTCGCGCTGAATATTCCGGAAGTCCCGTTTTTGAGTTGGTGACGAGTCTGTACGTGACGTCACTGAAGGAACGCCCCTCACCGAGAAAGCGACACACAATGCATTTTGGGTACTTTGGTCTGAAATCTTCGTGATGATGGCGATATTAGATGGAAAACACATAAATAACGCAATGGTGAATCGTTGTGTGTTGCAGCAAGACTACTATTTGATACTAGTTGACACAAATTCCCAGCAGACAAATCAGCCCATTTCCAACAGAGCTTGGGCGCCATCTTGTGCATTTTCTGGGACGCTACATTACAGTCCAGACACCTCGAAATGACACAGAAGGACTTTTTTAATCGATTCCAAACATGTATGCTTTCCTCTTCAGAACTATTTGAATCATATACATAAGTGGATGAGTAACTAGAAAGCATCTTCTCCCAATCTGAAGCAATTGTTTTGATTCTGGAGCAAAGCAAGACGTCTTGGCGTGACGTCACGAAAAAGGGGGCGGGACCTTCTCAAAATGAACCTTTCTCAGATCATTTTGAAGTAGTTTTAGGACACTTGAAGTCATTTTTATTGGTGTTTTGCATTTGACTAAAAATATCATCATGCGTGTTTTGGGTATTTTAGATGCTATAAAACGTTTTTTCTGATGTCAGTTAGGAAACAAAAGAGTGACGTCGGTTGTCCTATAAGCGTTTTGAAAGGCGCTTAGAAATTGAACGTACATTAAAAGCATCGTGGAAAGACGAGTTGACGTGGGTTGTAGCAGAGGACGCAACGCTAACATTGCATTGTGCAAAATGACAAACGACCAACTGAAGCAAAATCAGCAGCGAGGGATATTTATTATATGATATATATATATATATATATATATATATATATATATATATATATATATATATATATATATATATATATATGTAGTAAAGTCTCGTTATATCGATATTCTCGGGAGTCCGAAAAAATATCGATATAACCGGGACTATCGATATATCCGATCCTGCGCGCATGTAATTTTCTCCATGCGTTCATGGAAATAGTATCGTAATAAGCGGTACTATCGATATAACGAGACTTTAATGTATATGTGTGTATATATATATATATATATATATATATATATATATATATATATATATATATATACACACACACACACACACACATACACATACACATACACAGTAAAGTCTCGTTATATCGATAGTCCCGGTTATATCGATATTTTTTCGGACTCCCTTGAATATCGATATAACGAGACTTTACTGTATATTGTTTCAAGTTGTGAAAAATAGGACAGGCAACTTTTCAGAGTTGTCCGCCTTGCTGTCCGCTAACCTTTTGTCATGAGTTTCAGACACCGCTGATAGAAACAAATACTTTTGCAAGGCACTGTAGCTTCGTAGTGTGACTTTGCTTCGTAAATAACTCCCGCTTGATTTCCCGCCATCTCTTAAAGTCTCTTCTGAACCAACTGAGAGCCATATTTGACCAAATTATCGAGTTCCAGAACGCTCAGGACTCGCTGTACCACTCCGCGCTGGAGGAATTAGCCCTCCAGTTGCAGTTCGAGGAGAAGAAGAAGCAGAACGAGGAAGAGGTGAGACAACCCTCCCCATCGCAAAGCGCCAGCGCGGGCCGACCGCCATACTTGGGTGTGTTTTTCAGGGTCGATGGGGGGTGACGGCCGAACAGGAAGCGGAGGAGAAAAGGAGGATTCGAGAGTTTCAGGAAACGATACCAAAGATGTGCTCGCAACTTCGGATCCTCACGCACTTTTACCAGGTTGCGGGCTTTTCCCACATATTGCCTCCTAAACCGCTTCACCGTTCCCATCATCATTTTTTTTCTCTCTCTCTACGTTCTGCTCTTCTCAAGAGTATTGTCCAGCAGTTCCTGGTGCTGCTGACCACCAGCTCAGATGAGAGTCTTCGTTTCCTCAGCTTCAGACTTGACTTCAATGAACACTACAGGTGAGTCCGGAACTGGACGCAGCATTTCCTCACGCTGACGAATCAACAACACTTCTTACTGACTTCTATTTGCTATGTAGCTGACTGGCTGGCTACCTATCTATTAGCTATATATCTATCTAGCTAATTAATTAGGTAATTGAACGCCTAAAAAACACTGTCAGAAAAGAATCTGTTTTAAATTAGATATCAAGTAGACAGGATGAACTTAATACAACTATCTAGCTAGGTAGCTTGTAGTTAGCTAGCTATGTAGCTGGCTAGCTGTATATCGTTCTAGTTGGCTGGCTAGCTATCTATTGGCTCTCTATTAGCTAGATAGCTAGTTTTCTATCTATTTGAGTTAGCTAGATAGCTAGTTTTCTATCTATTCTATCTTATGAATGAAATGTATTATTATTATTGTACTTAGGGCCAGAGAACCAAGGCTGCGAGCATCGATCGGAGCCACAAGGGGGCGACGGATGTCCAACATCTGACTTGGAGTTACTGGATGGAACTTTTTGTTTGTATTTCCCACCAACCAAACAACCAAACAACCAGCACGTCTTTTCAGGATCATGTCATGCCATGGCGGAGCTCTCATGCGCTATACATCCAACCACATACCACATTTGACGAGAAATGGAAGCCAATCGATGACAACTGGGTGCAAGTCAGCTCCTGGAATCTTACAACAGCCTTACTGATTTTATATATATATATATATATATATATATATATATATGTGTGTGTGTGTGTGTGTGTGTGTGTGTGTGTGTGTGTGTGTGTGTGTGTATGTGTGTGTGTGTGTGTGTGTGTGTATATATATATATATATATATATATATATATATATATACACGACGTGTACGTACATATATATATGTACGTATGTATATACATGTATGTATGTGTGTGTATATGTATATGCCATTGAATGTATATATATTATACACATTATGGCATATATAATACAGGAAAAAATATATACATACATATATGTCACTAAATATGTATATATGTAATATATATATGCATGTATATATACATATATGCCATTGTGTATATATATATATATATATATATATATATATATATATATATATATTATATATATATTATATAATGTGTGTGTGTAATGCATATATGTTGCATGTATGCCTTATTGTTTGTCAATTTAGTTTAGTACTTGAGAAGATAAATGTAACCATTTTTGTTACCTTTTTTTGCATTTTGACAAACTGGGTTGTTGCTACGGTGATTGTGGGTTTACAGTGTTTGGCAACACTTGAATGATCATGATCCAGAGTGTCACAATTCACTGAGGCTTCATGAGTCACACCGAGTCATTGTAAGACACAGACTCCGAACGTGATGAGAGGATTAACCTTGTTACATTTTTGTATGTGGAAAATTTGAGGATGAATAGAGATGACCTCATATCAATATGAATTTTTTTTAATGTAAGTTTATTCCCCAATGAAGGAAAAAACGACTTTGAGTGGGAGTGTCCTTATGGCAATATTAAGTTAAAAGTCAGCCAATAATTAACTTGACCATAGAGAAATTCTAACGATTTGCCATCAACTTCTTATATTTTTTATTTTATTTTAATGCGTTAACTCTGGTATTACAAC